>NW_011369102.1:172982-182963 GCF_000735185.1 Notothenia coriiceps | reverse complement strand
GTGCTTTGTGGTTGCTCCTCTAAGATGTGGGGCTAGAAAGCAGCAAAGAATGATGAAACCTGGTATATGTTCTGCCCTTGTTCATCGTTATGTTTTCCCTGTGTGATATCCTCCTTCAGAGCCAAACTCCTGGAGAGCGAGTCGGTGAACGAGTACTTGAGGAAGAATCTATCCCGAGCCTCTAACCGTCAGTCTCTGTACGGAGGAGGGCCCTCGCTGCTGGCCCCGGAGAAGGAGACCTCGGACATCATCGAACTGGCCAAGAAGGACCTGGAGAAACTGAAGAAACGAGAGAAGAAGAAAAAGAAAAGGTACAGATCTGACACAGAAATTAGATCCAGCATCGAATGCTTTGACTGGAGGTGTGGGTGCAGGTGCTCATACATCAGATTACGTTTACGGAAGGCACATGAATAACATCTTTACACAAAAATAGGTTTGACTTGTAATTAAAAAAATGTGCATTTGAATGTGCATATTTGAAGGTAGGGTAGGTAAGAATGGAGAAACCAAATCGAGTGCGCTAGAATTTGAAAATACACGGCCGAAAAAAATCTGCCCCTTCCTTCAGACTTCCTTACAGAGCCCCTCCTCCAACACACACGAATGCGCACATGACCAATGAGGGCACGAGATAAGNGGAGGTGTGGGTGCAGGTGCTCATACATCAGATTACGTTTACGGAAGGCACATGAATAACATCTTTACACAAAAATAGGTTTGACTTGTAATGGATTTTAATAAAAAAATGGCAGAAGTAAAAAAAAAAGTGCATTTGAATGTGCATATTTGAAAGGTAGGGTAGGTAAGAATGGAGAAACCAAATCGAGTGCGCTAGAATTTGAAAATACACGGCCGAAAAAAATCTGCCCCTTCCTTCAGACTTCCTTACAAAGCCCCTGCTCCATCACACGAACGCGCACATGACCATCGAGGGCACAAGATAAGTTTGTGCACAGATGGAAGGCTGACAGGCAGGTAGGCCATCCAGTTACTTTAGCCGGGCCGGCTCAGATGATTGGTCGTGCTTTTTACAGCACCACGGCTTCCACAGATTACATATCCATTGCTATCGGGATGTTAAGAGAATTCCATGGAATATAACAAAAAGTGTTTCTGAAGTGAATTACCTACCCCACCTTTAATGACATCTCTACATCACAGAGCATTTAGCTATTAGCTTTAATAATGTATGTGCAGTTTGACTTAATTTACAGTCCTCACACCATTACTACAATTCACATTTAATGTATGTAGCATAAATTTGAGTTTCGACAGATTTCTTGCTACCTGGGACGCACTATTTGGGATTTTTCTCCGTATCCATCATGCCGATATTTTCCAACTCATTTGTCTGATTGCAAATTATCCTTTTATTTTCACCCTGACTGGAGAAAACATCTAGAAAAAACGTATTTTTATATTCGTATCCCCAATGCAGAAAGACAGGCCTTTATCCTTGATGCAGACTCAAGTATGACGGTGTTTTCTGCGTGAACCTAAGAAACAATGCTCTTTGGGGCATCTGAAGGAGATATAAGTTGGATTTTGATCAGTCTCCCCTCCGCTCTTCCTTCCTTTGTTCATCTCTCCCCCCCTCCCTGAAGGCTGCAGCAGCTGCTGGAGGACAGAGACAGGGAGGAAAGGGAGGAGGTGGTGGAAGAGGGGGATGACGCCAGGTTTGTCCGAGCTCCCACCCTCCTGCTGCCATTCCCATCCTCCGCTTCCCTCCCCCTAATTCAGCGCTTTATTTAACTTTTTTTTTTTGCGCAGGTATTCCCCCACCTGGAGTGAAACCCGCTACCATAGAAGCACTTCCCCTCCATTCAGCACTTTTGATACCACGTTAAAAACCTTTACTTCTCTTTAGATTTGTGAGTTCTGCAGCTTATTCATTGACCCTTCATGCTTCATGTTTATATATTTGAACTACCTTGACTTGAATTGACATTTTTCGGGCTCCGGATATTCGGTAGTAATCAGCAGCGAATATTCGGCCCGCGCGGCGGCGGGGGGGGGGGTGCGTAGTAATCATAGACTGTATATATAAAGGTAGTAATCAGCAGCGAACCGCTTCAACACGTGTATTTCGGTGTATTCACGGCATTCATTTTGTTATTCTGCAGTATTGTTGTTTTATAGTTATTTGTTAATGTATACAATTGAAAAGGATATCGCATTTGTTACGTTCGTTGCAGTTGTAGGCTATATGTCTTAAGTGTAATTTGGCTTGGCTTCCTATTTATGGACATGCTTTTATTTTGAAGGAGAGTTAGCGCAGTTGACAGGAAGTTGTTGTTGCTATGGAAACAACGTGACGGAGATTAGCGGAGAAAAGTAATATCTACATAAAGACGGAGAAAGTAAACGATAACGTTTATGGTTAAGTGTTAGCACCCCCCGAAGAGACACAAGCTCTTACTCTGATATTGGAGATTTCAATAAATTCAATTTGAAAAAAAAAACGGAGAAAAAACAAACAAAACGAATATCCGAGTAACGAAATTGAAACCCGAATAGTACTCAAACGAACGAATATTCTGATATTCGGGTACAGCCCTATTTGATATACATAATACCTGATAAATATTCTAGTCCAGCCAATAGGGACAACAGATGTAACTCTAGCACATTTACAGAAATGTTTATTAATGTGACTTTTTAAATAAACTAATCAAATCTCAATCATGAAGAAGAACGAAAAGTAGGGTTTTTTCTGCAAAAGTCCCTGAAATATAATTATTAAAATAATAAATAATGCATTAGTTAGACAAGCAATCATTGTACCTTATGGCAGAGGTCTTGGCTGTCAAGGTGCTCCAAATATTTCTTTATTTGATCGTTTTTTTCAGATTTTAATTTGGAATTTGACAGATTGAGCTCACAGGATTACTTTTCACTTCAGACTGTTATTAGATTTAAATGTATAAAAACGATTTAACATGACATTATACATACCTGTCTCTGCTCTCCTGTGTCAATTTCCTTTTTCTGTTTTGGTCACCTTATCCAGCAGTTTGTGTGAAACACCACTTACACATCACTAACCCTCTCGGTTTGGATACATGTTTTATCCAACAGATCTGACTCAAGGGGTTTAATCACTTTTTTGATTTTCCCCTTCATGCTTTTTAGCGTATGCTGCCTCCTTCCTTTGTTAAGACATATACACTGTCTTTTCCACAAACAAGCTCAACAAGTCTCATCTCTTTTTATCGTTTACAAGGCATTTCCTCCTCAAATATATCACGGCAAATGGAGTCGTGAATATGTAGTAGCTTTATTGCTACAAAATGGTGGTTTGCTGGAAAGACAGTGTTGCTATGAGTTGTTTGCTAAACATCTGCCGTGCCGACTAAAAAAACGACAAGAAATGATTTGGAAAATGTGTCACAACACCTTTGTGTCAGTCGATCAATAAAGTTTCTGATTTTCATTTCTATCTGACTCTTTCAGCGCCAACAAGGAGGAAGTCCCTGACAACGAGCAGGAGAAAGGAACCGAGAAGGAGATGACGGAGCGAGGCCACGAGGAAGCAGAAATTGTATGTTTAACTTCCTCTTGTTTCATCTTTACATTGCAGTACATTAAAAGTGAGAGCCTTCAGATATGAAACATGTTATTGTGCAGGAGGGCCAGGAAGGCAGCGACCATGAGGAAGGAGAAGAGGAAGAGGAGGAGGATGAAGAGGAGATGGAGGTGGAGGAGAGCTCCGATGATTCTGACTCTGAATCGGATGAAAAAGGTACGATCAGTCTCTCACTTTAAAAGGTTCTGATTCTCCACCAGGGGGCGCTGTTTACTCACATCTTCAACCATCAGCACATACAGAATGTTTTAGTGACTTTCTCAGATGCATTTAGAGCTGATCAGTTGTTTTAATTAGAACACTGCTCAAGGCCAGATTAGGAGCGAGTCCTTTGGATGTTGCATTTATTTTAGTTCTCGTCTTTTTGTAACATTTATACTGTAACATGTACTATAATTCAAGATTCAAGTGCTTTATCTTCATATGCACCACAGCTACCACAGTGGGTTGTTGTCAATGAAAATCTTAAGGGACAAAATATTATTTTAAGTAAGGTAAAGTAATTTCAAATCATCATGTAATGTAAAAAACATCTTGAAACTTCCAAAAACAAAACAATAATTGTTATTTTTATTTTATATATTGATTATGTGTACGTTTGTAAATACTATTTGTATCCACTGTGTTAAACGATAAAAATTTTAACATTTTCAAACAAATAAATACTGTTTAGCATTTTGCAGAAACACAACCATCAATTTATAGCATACCTAGTATTGTTATGAGAACAAATCATTCCGAAGGGGAGCTTAATTTAATAGAATCTTCTAACACAGAAAACTAGATCAGAATCAGAAACAGGTTTATCACCAGGTAGGTTTAACACCAAGCACCCAGGAAGTGCGCCGGACTCTGAGGAAAAGATTCCTTGTGGCCAAACGGCGGTACTACACTTCCGTATCAGTCGCTGGGCCCGGAAACACTTTTTCCCATTGACTAACATCGGGAAAGAGACGTCTGTAAATCTTTGGATAATTTTTTTTAAACTAAATAAACTACCCAGTATGAACGTTTGTATAGCCCTTATTAAAAACATTCGGTCCTCAAGTTGTAAAATGTGCTAATAACGTCATTCTGAGAGTTATTTTCCTCGGCATTATGAACACGCATCTAACCCACGGGACCGCGCCGCCCGGCACGTTCATGTGACGTGTTCAGTGCTACATACGTTTTACCTTTACCCATGGATGCACAATAGAACGAATATGATTATATGAATACTTTCGTGACGTTTCGCTCTCTCAAAAGTTGGGCCATTTTGTCTTCATGCGCCAATGAGCAACTCTCATAGGAATGAACGAGGCCCCGCCTCCCACGCTGTACGAGGAATTTGACTTGATGTCGTGGTGCATACATAAGTAAAACAAAAATTAAAAACACAAATAGAGAACTAGAAAGATATTAAAAATAATAAAACATATAGTCAAATATAACAGTATTTACATAGAAATAGAATGAATAGAATCGGCAGTAATAAACAAATAAAAAACAGATATTGTTGTACATTGTGTATATATAATTAAACTGATTTGATGTGTACCTCAGATAACTTCCAGGCGGACCTGGCCAACATCACCTGTGAGATCGCCATCAAGCAGAAGCTGATCGACGAGCTGGAGAACAGCCAACGGCGGCTTCACACTCTGAAGCAGCAGTACGAGCAGAAGCTCATGATGCTGCAGTGCAAGATCAGAGACACGCAGCTGGAGAGGGACAAGGTGCTGCAGAACATGAGTAAGACCAGGAGGGGGGGGGGGCCTGACTCAGAGGAAGAGCATTTTAACTTTGACTTAAAGACCACTATCATGCTTCCAGGGGGTTTTCCGTTTCCTGTAGGGTGTAATATGGGTTTCTGTGCATGTACATGAGTAAGACCAGGAGGGGGGGTCCTGTATCACAGGGAGAGAAATGTTCATATAGAATAGAAACCCTGAATAAAATAGAATCCTTTATTGTCATTATACAGGTACAATGAGATGAGTAGAGCTGCTCCTTTTTTTGTTAAGGTGCCATCAAAAAATTCTAAAAAACAAACGAGACGTACATTCATACTCAAACAATTTAGCTTCCTGTCACACGTCTCTTCTGCTGTTTTTCTCCATTGGACTCCTTTGTTTACTTCTGTAACATGATGACATCACTATGTAACACTTGTGCTTCTGTTGGCTAGCGCTCCAACACATTGTACGTGATAAGCTAAGGGGCGGGACATCTCTAAGCGGTTGACCAATCACAATAGAGCCAGCCAGCCAGCTAACCAATCAGAGCAGACTTTTACTAATTATTTGCACAGAGGGAAGAAAAGTGTCGATTTATCCTCTAAAAATACTTTAACCCATTAATGATCAGGCAGTTTGGATAAAAACACCCAACAAAATGTGTGTCTGGCTTACAATGTCTGTGCTTTTTGATGAGTTTATTTCAGTAATAGACAGATATTAGGAATACATCCTAATGCATGACAGGATATTTACATTCTTGCTTGTCCTGCTTTGATTTGAAAGATCTTTTTTATCATACCCTCATGTTTGATAGCAGATTGTCTTCTGTACTACTGAAGGAGACTTTATGTTGTTCAGAGGATCCTTTAAAGTGAGATCTCTCCGCCTGCAGACAGACATGACAGTTATATATAGCAGCACTAATGGATCAGAGCGTGGAGGAGTTTCAGCTCGTAAAAATAAATCACAAAGAATGGATTTTCTGGAGGTCTAGGTTTCTGTTTCAAATGATTACAGGACACATGTTTGTATCAACAATGCCAGCATCTCCATGTTTGTATCAACAATGTCAGCATCTCTTCCCAACATGATTGTGTAATGTATATTTTTTAGAGCATTGCTGCATTGTCACTTGAAGGAAGGCCAGTTCTTTACGACCTTTGTGTTGCTCACTTTCAGACACAGTGGAATCGGGCACAGACGAGAAGTCTCGTAAGATCAAGACGGAGTACGAGAAGAAGCTGAGCGTGATGAACAAGGAGCTGCAGAAGCTGCAGTCGGCGCAGAAGGAGCACGCCCGGCTGCTGAAGAACCAGTCGCAGTACGAGAAGCAGATGAAGAAGCTGCAGATGGACGTGGCCGAGATGAAGAAGACCAAGGTGGGCTTCTATCAGACAGTAGTGTGTGGTTTAAAGCTTATTCGATTCGCTTTTTAATGACTGTTTTTAAATGCCATGTTCTTAATGTCTTTCATTTTTGTAAAGCACTTTGAATTGCCTGTGTTGAAAGGGGCTATATAAATAAACTCGCCTTGCCTATGGTGATAATACTCTGGTGGAGATCTGAGGTCTCTGATTGTTTCGATAGTATGTTGCCTTCGTTTAGTTGAAGCTTGAAAGTACTGTCTTCGAATAGGAATTCAATAAAGGTTGCCATATTGTTTATCAACTCTGAAATGTGAACATGTTTCACTGAAGTTTGTTTTCTACCATGTGACTCAACTATCTTTCCTGTAAATCTCCACTTCACGGTCTCAAACAACGACCTAAACTACATTTTGAATGACCTAAACTAATGAAAGTAAGCCACACTTGTAGTCAAACAACAAGGACAAAGTCAAGAGGTAGGATTTAAGAAAGGCTCCAAATTATTTTACAAATCTTATGAGAACTTTCATCTGATTATGGAGGCACTTTCAAGATATTTGCGTATTATAATATGAATATTTCTCCTATTTGTTGCAGGTGCGTCTCATGAAGCAGATGAAGGAGCAGCAGGAGAAGAACAGGATGAACGAGTCTCGCAGAAACCGAGAAATCGCCACGCTAAAGAAAGACCAGCGCAAGCAGGAGGTTAGCATCGGGGGTTCCCTCTGCATATCGTTATCAGTCTGCTTTAATTGCATCTTTTCAATCTGAGCCACACGTTGTGATCTCCTCATCTAACCTGTTGAACACTGATTGTGTTACAGCACCAGCTGAAGCTACTGGAGGCTCAGAAGAGGCAGCAGGAGCTGATCTTGAGGAGGAAGACTGAGGAGGTGAGCAACCTTTAATCTTTTTTTAAATGTATTCTACTAAAATCATACAAAAACAAAAACGTATAATTCATACACACAAATGAACAAAATTAGTAGAAGCGGGAGGGCTGAAGCATAGCTTATGAGTAGCCCTCCCGTGCATCATCATTAGCATCAATATAATAATAATGATGGCATTTATTTCGTCAAAAACGTATAGAAATTAAGGAGTACAAAGAAATAAGAAAACTAATGAAAACTGGAAAAGAAAAAAAAAGAAAAGTTAGGGCAAGAAAAAAGTAAATGCATATATAAGCAATACTGGGAATATCCAATACTTGTTAGCTGGAGTAATCTGCAAATATAATTGTTTTTACTTTAGTTTTGAATTGTTGATGACTAGTAATACTTGAAAGGTCTGGGTGAAGTCCATTCCACGTTCTAACTCTGTTTATGGATCAGCTGTGTGATTTGATGGTTGTTCTACAGGGCTTGCTACACAACCCGTTAGGATGCCTGGTTGGGTATTTCATGACTGTGGTTTGGAACTGCTTTTGAATGTTATTAAGCATTATGGAAAATGTTGTGCATAATCAGTACTGTTTTAAGCTTAGGGATACATCAGTGTTCCTCAAACCTTTTTTGATAATGTACCACATTTTACGTATTTTTTAAGACAAATATCTCATGACAAGTGCAAAACATTTTACGTGACAAATAAAAAAGCCTTAATAAAGAGGTGCAATACACAGCTGCACCATCAATCAAGCCTTGTTACTAAAACTAAATACATTTTTTTAATATATCACAAAATTCAGTGTTAATCTTGCCATCACACTAAGACAGCATTGTAATCATACTAATGCATTGAGCTGCATCTTTTTGATAAGTTGCACAAAGACAATACAGTGACAAACATAGGCTTATGTATTATTTATTCCTGTTGACAAATGACAGTTTTCCTCCAAAGATTTTTTCAATGAAAATAAAGTTGTAGTAAAATGTTTGGCAAGTTAAAGCTAATTTACCTGCTGATGGTTTATTGCACTTATTGTAAGTGGCTTTGGATTAAATCACCAGTTTAATACATATACGTACATGTAATCCCACGTAATGTTATGTCATTTAATCTGTCATTAAATATCAAAATTAGCTTCCCACACACACTGGGAAAAGAAAACACTGAATTGAATTGCATTTTCTGCACTTCAATGTTTCGGCTAGCTCCAAATTGTATTGACAACATAAGAATATTTAATATTAAATGACATTTATTTCCTTTAAACTTTACTAACTTCTAAAATCCCTATCTATTTGAGAAACCCTGTTCTACGGATGCTGTTATACATGTGTTTTGTGTGTGTGTGTGTGTGTGTGTGTGTGTGTGTGTGTGTGTGCGTCAGGTGACGGCTCTGAGGAGGCAGGCCCGGCCCACCTCAGGGAAGGTGGTGAGGAAGTTCCTGTCTGACCCGGTGCAGGACTCCAGCTACAGACCTCCANCAGGAAAAACACAGCGTAAGGCGCTGCCGCCCGATGCATCCCCGGACAGTGTACTTGTGCTGAGCAGCCTGAACCAGGGGCAAACTGACTGACCATCGGTAAACCTGTCCTTGGGCCCAAGCAAAAGTCCCCACATGCTTCAAATACACCTCCATTGTGCCTGTTCCCAAGCACGCCTCTCCAACAAGCCTTAATGACTACCGAACTATCGACCATCATGAAGTGTTTCGAGAGGCTGGTCCTGGCTCGGCTTAAATCATGCCTCCCACCCACACTTGACCCCTACCAGTTTGCCTATCGTCAGAACAGGAGTACGGATGACGCCATCTCCACAGCAGTACACCCTGCCCTCTACCATCTGGATCAGAGCAACACATACGTACGATTCCTGTTCATTGACTTTAGCTCGGCATTTAACACCATCATTCCTTCCAAACTGATTACCAAGCTCAGTGACNTTATTATTATCTGTGTATTTATTCTTATTCATACATTTCCCATTTATTTACCTTTATTTTCGTATCATTTATTTTGTACATACTTCTGATAATTGTGTATATACTGTAACTGACTGTTTTGCACTCTGGTTAGACCCTCCTTAATTTCTTTACACTGTGCTTGCATTTTTGTAATGACAATAAAGTAATCTAATCTAATCTAAAACCCCGTGCTTTTCAAGCTCCAGCTCCGAACCGTTCCTGAAACACCGTTGGTGTAAATGAGGTATATGTAAAGCCACAATAGATTGGAGTCTGCCATCAGTCAAACGGAGGGTGACGTTGAAGGCCAGACTTATCGTGGGCCCAGCATCTCGTCCGGGGAGCCAAGGGTTAAAAGGAAACTCGTTTTAAAATGATGTTTTACCTCAGCTTCGGTGTAAGGGTCAAGCTGCTTAGATTAGGGTGAATATGTGCAGCTCGTGTGTGTCTAAG
>NW_011369102.1:167308-172948 GCF_000735185.1 Notothenia coriiceps | reverse complement strand
CTTCTGCTACAGCAGAAACGGATGATAGGCAGTTTGCCAGTTTCGCTCAGGAGAAGATGCGCTTGTGAGCCTTCTTGCTAGGGCTGAGTTTGGTGTTCCAGGGACGGTCCTCCGAGCTGTGGAACTCCCAGGAACTTGAAGCGGTGACGCCGCTCAACCTCCTCTCCACTTAGGAGGACTGGGAGTGCGTGCCAGTCTTTGTGCGCGCGCGAGAGTCCACAATACCTCGTCTTCGATCTTCTTGGTGGTTGAGAGCCAGGTTGTTGTTAAACCACCACTCTGCAGATGAGTCACCTCTCCCTGTATGCCGTCTCGTCATTGTTGCTGACAGGCCCGACCACTGTAGTGTCGCTGCAAACTTAAGATGGTTTGAGCCATGTACAGGTTGCAGTCACTGTGTGAAGACGGGGAAATAGCAGAGGGACTTAACACAAAGCCCTGGGGAGACCAGTGCTAAGGTGAGATTAGAGGATGTGGAGCTTGCTATTCTAACAGTCGCTGGGGCTGTTTGTGAGAAAGTCCAGTATCCAGTTGTCAAGCGGAGGGGTCGATGGCCAGGTCAACCTGAGCTTGGTAAGTCAGTTTTGGGAAAGACAATGATGGTGTAAAATGCGAGCTAAAGTCATGAACAGGAATCGTACCGTATTGTTTTGCTCTGATCAGAGTGGAGAGGCAGGCGTGTAGTGCTGGGAGATGGCGTCATCCGTGACTCCGTCTGAGAACTAGTAGGGGTCAAGTGTGGTGGGAGGCATGATTTAAGGCCGAGCCAGGACCAGCCTCTCCGAACACTTCATGATGGTTCGATGTAAGTGCCTAAGCGTCGGTAGTCGAATAAGCGGCTTGTTGGAGAGTCTGCTTGGGACATGTACCTGGTATGGTCGTGTTGTCTGTAACAACTAGGACGTTGCTGACATAATGCACAGTCCTACCTCCGCGCATCTACCACAGTCAGCTGTTCTGTCCGAACGGGTGCAGTGAAGGTCTAGTAAGGCGCGGATCGCGCGGTCAGGAACGCCCTCAATGCCAGCCCATGATCTGGTGAAGAATCAGAAGTTGTGTCCAATAACCGTTTTTTATAATCCACAGCTCGTAGATAGTCCCCATTTTTGCACCGAGACCGCCACATTACGAGGGAGAAGGCCTGGGGAGAAGGGGGCGCGGTGCGGGAGCCTCGCCGTGAGCTTCTCTTCGACGCGCCCTCCTCTACAGCCTCGCGTTCTTGCCTGCGGATCTCTTCGCCGTCCTACGGAGCCCCTTGGTCCGGGAGGCAGTTGTAAACAAACCCGGTGGAACCCACGTTGCTGCCTGAATGATGTCACGTCGGGAAGCTCGTGATGGGGGATACCTCCAGTGGATCCCGACGATGTACCCAATGTCCGAAGGTCTTGTCCTGACCTGTACAGTTGTTTTAGTACAGATGTTCTGACCGAACAGACCTAAAGATAAGTGTGCAAATAAAACGAATTTGCGAAACCTGGCCGAGTCCAAAAAGCGCAGCATAAATACATCGCCGCCGGCCATTTTTTCCCATCCCATCTAACGATGGATGCAGGAATGTGTCTTCAGAATGAATCTAAAATTCAATAAACAACAACCTGCAATGAACAAGATTGGGATAGGGTGGTAATTTGGTCAGAATGATTCCTGTGTTGAAAATGTATATCTTTAAAAGCTTACGTGTGTATGATCACACTTAATAGGACATTATTCGCTCCACACTCCTAAGAAAGAAAATCAAACATGCTCATCCATAGTTATTGTCCAAACGGACGTTTGTCATATCATGTTCATTCGCTTAACCTAAATTCACATTATTATTGTCGGATTCACTACAGCATGTCAGTTCATCAATTAGAATGATGATCGCGTATAAATGTATTATGGATAATATTGAGTATTATAATGCTGATAATAAATCACCTAGAATAGGGGCGCATCTCTGTCGAGGTCGAAATGGTTTGTTGCCTGAGGGCATATCAGATAATAGCCATAACGAGTATGTTTTTATTAATGTATATTCTTTGCCGAGAATTGTAACTGAATGGCAATAAATTGAAAGTGTATGTACATCATATACCTCGCGAAATTGGTCGTAGACTTTAGCTGATCATTTAGAATTTATTGAAACTGACTACAGTAAGAGCTTGTGGCCTCTCATGTGTAAAATTTAAAGCATAAACGTTATTCTTTCTTTCTCTCCCGTCTTTATTTGTAGAATAATCAGATTACCGTCATGTTGTTTGCCATAGCGAACACAACTACGGTGTTCAGCGGATTGTGCTGGTACGGGCAACCACAGACGATCATTTTACACCGGCAAATCGGAGAATATTAAAAAATAACAATCGACATTAATCTGAACGAGGGAGGTATTTATGGATATCTCGTAGCAAGCATAATTTCCGCGATCATTTAATTATGAATATGGTGAATACATTATTTGATTAAGCGGAGAATGGATTAAGCTCCTGTTTGACAATAACTGTGAATTTGGTTACTTTTATTTAGAAAAATGTAGAAATCAAACTGTGATCATATCACCAACGTAGCTTTTTAAAGATATAAGCATTTTTTCAATGGCACAGATCATTGACGCAATCACATATCAATCTGTTCATGTGGCATTATTGTTTATTGAGTTGAGATTCTGCATTCTGAAGCAATTCTGCATCATGCTGAGATGGATGGAAAAATGGTCGGGCGCCATGTATATCCTGGCGGCTTTGAGCTCGCGCAGTTTCGGCAATTCTATTGTGCACACTTATCCTTTAGTCTGTTCGTCCAGAATCTGTACTAACCACTGTACAGCAGACAAGACTTCTGGACTTGGGTTACATGTCGGGATCACTGGATACTCAGCGCCCATCACGCTGCCCGACGACATCATCAGGCTAAGCAAGCGGGTTCAGCGCAGGTTTGGTTTACACTGCTCGCCCGACAAGTGAGGCTCCGTAGACGGCGAAGGAGATGCGCAGGCAAAAGCGGGGCTGTAGAGAGCGCTCGGAGAGAAGCTCAGCCCAGGCTGCCGCACGCCCCTCTCGCCAGTCTCTTGCTCCTTCTAAGTGCGGTCCTCTGTGCACAAAATGGACACTACGGACTGGTGGATATAAAAAACGATTGGACACAGAAGCATTCTGATCTTCACAGAGTCATTAGGGCTGCATGAGGGCGTTCCTGACAGCGCGATCGGGCGTTACTAGACTTCAGTCACTGCACCCGCTTCGACAGAACAGCTGACTGTGGTAAGATTCGCGGAGGAGGAATGTGCATTATGTCAACAAATCCTGGTGTACAGACAACAGCAGCCATTACCAGGTACTGTTCGCCAAGCAGACTCTCCACAAGGCCTTATCGAACTACCGACCGTGGCACTTACATCGACATAGCATGAAAGTGTTGCTCGAGAGCCTGGTGCTGGCTCGGCTTAAATCATGGCCTCCACGCCACACTTGACCCCTATAGTTCTTCAGAAGCAGGAGTGACCGGGATGACGCATCTCCATCAGCACTACCGCCTTGCTCTCTACATTCTGATGCAGAGCACACTACGACGATTGCGCTGTTCATGTGACTTTAGCTCGGCATTTAACAGCGCATCAATTCCTTGCACAAACTGATTACGCAAGGCTCACGTGACCTTGCATCGACGCCCTCCCTCTGGGAACTGGAATAACTGGACTTTCTCACAACAGACCCAGCATGTTAGAATAACAAGCTCACATACTCTAATCTCATCCTCGAGGCAGGCTGGTCTCCCACAGGGCTGTGTGTTAAGTCCCCTCCTATATTCCCTCTTCACACATGACTGCAAACCTGTACATGGCTCAAACACCATCGTTAAGTTTGCAGACGACACTACAGTGGTCGGGCTTGTCAGCAATAATGACGAGACGGCATACATAAGAGGTTGAGCATCTGGCAGAGTGGTGCGCTAACAACAACCTGGCTCTCAACACCAAGAAGACGAAAGAGGTCATTGTGGACTCAGAAATAACAAAGACGGCACGCACTCCCCAGTCCATCTTAGTGGAGAAGAGGTTGAGCGGTTCACCAGCTTCAAGTTCCTGGGAGTCCACATCTCGGAGGACCTCTCCTTGACCACCAACACCTCAGCCCTAGTCAAGAAGGCTCACAAGCGCATCTTTTTCCTGAGGAAACTGGCAAAACTCCGCCTATCCTCCCAGGTGCTAATGAACTTCTACCGTTGCACCATCGAGAGCATCCTCTCCACCTGCATATCAGTATGCTACGGTAACTGCATGGTCAAGGACAAGCAATCACTGCAGAGGGTGGTGAAGATCGCACAACGCATCATCAAGATGCCACTCCCCTCCATAGCCTCAGTCTATGAAAAGCGGTGCCTGCGAAGGGCACGAAGCATCATCAGAGACTCTTCCCACCCCAACCATACACTGTTTATCCCCCTACGTGGCACCCGCTCTGGGACACGCTACCGCAGCCTCCCGGGTAGAACAAACAGGACTACACACAGCTTCTTCCCTTCAGCAGTCAGACTGCTGACAATGAACCCCACACTGTCCCATACTGCCTAGTTGTTGTTGTGTGCTGTGCTGAAGCGCAATTCTGTATTCACTGTATTTATTATTATCTGTGTATTTATTCTTATTNTGTGTGTGTGTCAGGTGACGGCTCTGAGGAGGCAGGCCCGGCCCACCTCAGGGAAGGTGGTGAGGAAGTTCCTGTCTGACCCGGTGCAGGACTCCAGCTACAGACCTCCATCTGGACGCCTGTACTCCTCCGGCAACGCTGCTCCCAACGGCACGCGGTGAGTCTGAGAGCGAAACCGGAAAAAAGGGGGGGGAGACTAAATATAGTTTGTTTTTGTGGAGCCAAAAAAGGCCAGGTTTTCTCCCTGTAGCATGCAAGCAAGACACTCAACACCTGCGCCATCACTGGGATATGAAATCCTCAAAAATGTAACATTCCCTAGAATCCTTTTTAGTTTTTAGATTTGTTTTAACATAATTTAAGTTATCGCAATGCAAAAACCATATTATCATTTCCATTAGAATCAGAATCAGTTTGAATACCAAATCAGACATTTGCTTTGGTATAATGGTTTTCGTTTTCCAACATCTCCAATGAATGGTTATAATACAACAAGCATTTTAATTATTGAGTTTTAAATATGATATAATCAAGTCTTTTCATATACGAATAATGACACAAGATCCTTATTGAAGCACAGAAAGAATATATCTGCAATGAAGTCTTTACTGTAATTGTCATTTTTGAAAAGATAATAAATGTGCTCTTTTAATCTCACTTATGTTATATAACTTGAAAGCCCATTGTGCTGTTCTATAAGTATTTTACTTAGTTAGTATTAGTGCAATAGGCAGGGCCGGCTCTAGACAATTTGCAGCCCTAGGCGAGATTTGAGCTGGCGCCCCAGCCAGAGAATCTTACAATAGAAAAGATAAAGATAAATAGAGTGTCCAAGGAATACACAATAGAATGGAGGGTGGACGTCACATCCTCTAGGGGGGTCTGGGGGTATGCCCCCCCCGGAAGATTTTTGAACATTTTAAAGTAAAATGCTTTAATCTGGTGCACTTTGAGCAGAATTACTAGAGACCTGATCTAGGGGGTACAACTCTAAACACCAATATGAAAAAAA
>NW_011369102.1:165510-167299 GCF_000735185.1 Notothenia coriiceps | reverse complement strand
AACTGCACGCCACGGGACCCTGACCAAACGTCGGTCCTGGACGATTATTTGAGTGAGAGTGTGTTGGCATATCAGTATGGTACGGTAACTGCACGGTCAAGGACAATAAATCACTGCAGAGGGTGGTGAAGATCGCACAACGCATCATCAAGATGCCACTCCCCTCCATAGCCTCAGTCTATGAAAAGCGGTGCCTGCGAAGGGCACGAAACATCATCAGAGACTCTTCCCACCCCAACCATACACTGTTCATTCCCCTACGTGGCACCCGCTCTGGGACACGCTACCGCAGCCTCCCGGGTAGAACAAACAGGACTACGCACAGCTTCTTCCCTTCAGCAGTCAGACTGCTGACAATGAACCCCACGCTGTCCCATACTGCCTAGTTGTTGTCGTGTGCTGTGTTGAAGCGCAATTATCCTTGTACATTACTGTTGTACAGTACTATATTCACTGTATTTATTATTATCTGTGTATTTATTCTTATTTATACATTTCCCATCTATTTACCTTCATTTTTGTGTCATTTATTTTGTACATACTTCTGATAATTGTTTATATAACTGACTGTTTTGCACTCTGGTTAGACCCTCCTTAATTTCGTTACACTGTGCACTTGCATTTTGTAATGACAATAAAGTAATCTAATCTAATATGATAGCTGACATTCACAGTAGGACTTTTTTGTATTTTTGTAACATGACTAACATGTGCATTAAAAGTATGAATAATTTCTTACATTAATACAATTGATACACTTTTAAACAATGTTATGTTACCTTAAAATCTTTATTTCAAAAAATAAAACTTAAAGATCAAAACAGACATACAGCGTTTATTTCACTTATATTCCCATTGTTATTCAAGCTGGCAGTGTTTATTAACACTTTGTTTTTGGCATAGTGTCGAGCATAGTGGTCTTATAGTCTGATTGTTTTTCTCTTCTGTACTGTGTTGTTCATTAAAGTGCTTTGGTCAGCAAACACCATAAACATTCCTTATTTTTTCCTCTTCAGTGAACAGCCTGGGCATCAGCGATGAGCTGAAGCAGAAGTTACAAGACGTGATGGTGGACAGACATAAACTAACCCTGGGAAAGACCCTAGGAGAAGGTACTGCTTTGTTTATTGGCTTTGTTTTACTATGAAAAATACTAGTCTCATGTCTAGCAGCTTGGGTTTAATGTCTACAGTTTAAGTACAGGGACTGCCAGACAAACAGCATGGTGAAAGAGGCATTTGTGACACCATTGTCTCAGGCATGGTATATTTAATGGTTAGGACTTGCTGGGCGGTGGTTGCGAAGTCCTAAGGGACTTGGCTTGGCAACTGGAAGGTCACCAGTTCAAGTCCCGGAAAGACCAACAGCTACCGAGGTGTCCCTGAGCAAGGCACCGTTCCCTACACTGCTCCCCGGGCGCCGTACATAATGGCAGCACACTGCTCCTAACACTAGGACGGGTCAAATGCAGAGAAACCGTTTCGTTACATAGTACCTGTACTACGTAATCACAATAAGTAGAATCTTTTTTTTTTTTTTTTTNTAATCAAATAAGTATATGAACATAACCAACAACCTACCAAAGCCAATAACAAATAAATGTAACTTATTTTATTTTTGTTGTTATTCATATCTTATTTTACCTTAACATTTATTTATTCGTGCATATTTTTTTATCTCTCCAGTTTAAAACGATATGTCTGGTTTACTGTCCTAGTATACATTGAAATTATTTCAAACCTGTTTATCCCAATAATTATAAAGGTGTGCCTTTTAAAATATGTGTTTA
>NW_011369102.1:161218-165465 GCF_000735185.1 Notothenia coriiceps | reverse complement strand
CACGGACGGTAATACATGCCGCGGGCCCCTCGTCACATCCTTGCGGACGCAGCCGTGGCGCCATCCACCAACCAGAAAGGCTCCCCCTCGCACTCCTCTGCGCAACGCGGTCAACGGTTCGGTTCAGGGAATCCTCGCAACGCGTTGGTGCGGGCGTCGTCCAGGACCTCCCTTCGCCCGCTAATTTATCATGGCCCCTCTCGCGACGCCTCTGTCCCTACCACCAGTGTTGTTACCTGGCACGAAAGTTGGGGTACGACCTATAGAGACCAAAACAGACCGTGAGGACAACACTAGGACGGGTCAAATGCAGAGAAACCGTTTCGTTACATAGTACCTGTACTACGTAATCACAATAAGTAGAATCTTTTTTTTTTTTTTTTTTGCTATGTTTTCACCCCAGGTATAGTCGAACAGTTTACAACATGATAATCTCATAGCCAACCAGTCTTCACTGAAATTTAAAGGGGCCCTATAATGCTTTTTGGGGTTTCTCTTTCCTGTAGTGTGTTATACAGGTTTTTGTGCATGTAAATGGTCTCCAAAGGCTAATATCCCAAAGTTATCTCCAACACACACAACCTTTTTCAACATTAAAGCATGGAGAGATGTCACAGTAGAGGCACCAAATACAATTATGAAACCTCAAAATGAGCATAATAGGGCCCCTTTAATGTTGTTGCATCTTAACTGACCATTGATTGTGTTTCTTTCTTCAGGGGAATTTGGCTCTGTGATGGAAGGTCTGCTGACTCAGGAGGATTCTTGCCTCAAAGTCGCTGTCAAGACTATGAAGAGTGAGTAGACAGTTAAAGCACTCAGCAACCACCACAATGAATCCCTTCATCTTGAGAACAAGGGCAATTGGCGGAATAGCCCCTCGGGTCAACATTTTACAAGTTTTGGGGGACAAACATTTCATTTTTCAAACAGATATCTGGTGATATTGGCAGAAGAAACAGTTGACCCCACATTGGCTGTAATGCCAAAGTAAAGTTAAGATTAGAAGATTAATTTTAAGGGAGAAAACATTGGGGAAAACAGCCTCTTACAGTATGTGAGCCAGTTTCAATCTGTAGCAACGCAGTTAAAACAAACTGAAACATGTATTAAAGCAGAGTTTAATACATTTAGGAGCCAAAATACCCTTGGAAAAAAAGTTTATTTCTTACCTTGGCAACTTCACAGCCTTGCAGCAGTGCCATGAGCTATAGAAAACCCACATGTTCTCACCTTTGCACGTCTCCTCCACAGTCGCTATCTGTACCCGCTCAGAGATGGAAGACTTTCTCCGAGAGGCCGCCTGTATGAAGGAGTTTGACCACGCCAACGTCATGAGGCTTCTAGGTGAGACAGGAGTCATGCTGCCGAGCACTTCAAGAACCGACACAGAAACACTGGAGATTAACACATTTAAAGTTTAAAATTAAATTTAAAGAAAAGCAATTAGCATGTGTCTTCCACAAAACAACTATTACGTTTTTTGATGAATATCTCAAAACCTTGGCGAACAAACTTTAAATATGCCCATAACTAAACACAACTGTCTTTAAAGGTCTTTGAAATTAGGTGTCATTAAAGTCACTCCATTTTAGAATGAAATAAAATGAAAGATAAATTATTAAAATATATAGAATGCATAATCTGTATATAACATAAGAAGTTACAGTAAGAATGTGCAATAAATAAATAATAAAATAAATGTATTCAAACAATAGTTGTTGCAGTATAATGTCCAATAAGAGATACATAAATAAAATAGGAAAGAAAAAATTATATAAACATACGTAGTTAAAGGTAGGGTAGGTAAAGGTCACTTCAGAAACAATTTCTGTTATATTCCATGTAATGCTCTTAACATCACGATAGCAATGAATATCTGAAATGCTTTGACAATAAATACATAGAAAAATGTCATCTGTGGAAGCCGTGGTGCTGCACGACCAATTATTTTAGGCCCGGCTAAAATAACTGGATGGCCTACCTGCCTGTCAGCCTTCCATCTGTGCACAAACTTATCTCGTGCCCTCATTGGTCATGTGCGCGTTCGTGTGTGTTGGAGGAGGGGCTCTGTAAGGAAGTTTGAAGGAAGGGGCAGATTTTTTTCGGCTGGCTACTTTCAAATTCTAGCGCACTCGAGCTGGTTTCTCCATTCTTAACTACCCTACCTTTAATGTTAATATGAAGTTAATTTAAGACTGAGCTGCTTACTTTATTATGCATAAAGTCGTGTTTAATTACAGGAACTGGATGTATTATATACAGGGCCGGCTCTAGACAATTTGCAGCCCTAGGTGAGATTTGAGCTGGGGCCCCAGCCAGAGAATCGTACAATAGAAAATATAAAGATCAATAGAGTATCCAAGGAACACACAATGGAATGGGGGATGGACGTCACATCCTGTAGGGGGGTCCGGGGTTATGCCCCCCGGGAAGAATGTTTTGAACATTTTAAAGTAAAATGCTTCAATCTGGTGCACTTTGAGCAGATTTACTACTAGATCTAGGGGGTACAACTCTAAACACCCATATGAAAAAGATCGGTTTACATTTCATTAATCAAATAAGTATGTGAACATAACCAATAACCTACCATAGCCAATAACAAATAAATGTAACTTATTTTATTTTTGTTGTTCTTTCATATCTTATTTGACCTATTAACATTTATTTATTTGTGTATATTTTTTAATCTCTCCAGTTTAAAACAATATTTTTGGTTTACTGTCCTATAGCATACATTGAAATGAGTTCATACCTGTTTATCCCAATAATTATAATGGGGTGCTTTGGATATTTGTTTACATAAATTGTGATCAAACCGTTTGAGACCCACTGAGATAACTTAGACTAAAGTGAACTATCTAAACACTCAGAGTCCTTTACCTCACTGAGCTGTAGTTATCAGCCTCTCCTGACTGGAGAGGACTCTCCCTCCACATTATTGTAGAAACATCTTCTTCTTATATCCGTTAGAGCAGCTAGCACCAGATGCTAATAACAACTGCGCCGGTACCGGTGCACCCTCTCTCCCTCTCTCTCCTCTCTCTCCCTCTCTCTCCCTCGCTCACTCGCACTTTGGCTGTGAGCTGCGGGTGCCAGATAAGCCAACATCCCCCATTTTCATCACTTACAGCGCCCATCGTACAGGGCAAATGAAACGTGTAACCGGGGTGAAAAGGGTGTTACATTTACTTAATTATGAATGTTGTTAGATCAAGGCCGAAAATTAGGATGAGCACCAACGGTCAAAAATGTTTTTCTACCAGCGCAGCGCCTCCCCAGATCTGGCGCCCTAGGCGAACATCTATAACGCCAGTGCTCCCGGCCGGCCCTGGCAATAGGACTCAAAGGAACTGAACTCATGCTGTTTAATACAGGCCTCATTTTCATGTCCTCCTAAAGAGGGTACAACATGAATGGCTGTGTCTTAGGCGAGGAAAACGTACTTTAAAGATGATTTTCTTGCCATTAATATGTTGGATTTTAAGTTTAAGATATAATTCATCATCAGGACGCTGCAACTGAAACGTTTGAATCAGTTAATTTACATGATTGATTTGCTTAAACGTGTTAAATCCATGCTGCTGTGTGTGCAGGACTTCCTACCGGCGCTCAGGGATCTTATCCACCAGGATCGCTCGCAACAAGTGGCAGTCTCTGGAGCGGAGGATCACTGACGTCATCATGCAGAGGATGACCATCTCCAACATGGAGGCCGACATGAACCGCCTCCTCAAGGTAACGCTACCACAGTTATATTTTAAAATGTCTGGATCTATCATATTATTGATCTCTCTAGATATAGCGTTTTATTACAGTATTAAAGTAGGATGATGAGTTGAATTGTGTCATCTATGAAGGTAGGCAAACCAAAAATCCCCTCCGTCTTCAAAACATAAAACAGGGTGTCCGCGGGGTCTTAAAAAGTATTAAAAGTTGATAAATCAATTTAGTGAAAATGAAGGCTATTAAAAAGTATGAAATGGCATTTTCCAAGGTATTACATTTTGTAGCTTGTTTTCAATAAGTATATCAATTGTCCAAAGAGGTTGTATTCTACAGTCTGCCTGAATGTAATCATTGCGTAGGTGTGTAGTGTGATTCTGTGTAGTTTATGTATGGCATCCCGTTGGATTTGACGTCATCTGAACAGGACATCGCACGCTCACTGCTTTATAGCACGAAGGTCCGTTTACGCCGGTTGTTAAACAACATCGTTATGGGGAAATGCAAGTTTGCATCTC
>NW_011369102.1:160919-161197 GCF_000735185.1 Notothenia coriiceps | reverse complement strand
TATAGTCAATGTGAGGTAAAGTGTGTCGCCAAGGTAACCGGTTAGAACTCAAAGTGGAGATGAGGTCTTAAAATGTATAGAAAGGGTCTTAAAAAAGGTCTGACTTCAGGATTCCTGCGTACACCCTGTAAAAACATAATCTGGAATTAGAGAGGTTTTAGAAGTGTTTGGAAGATGTCTGTGAGAGACCTGTCGACTTGTCTTTTCGACAGATTTTCCAGCGGTTGTTTTATGTCATTTTTAAATATGTCAAATCGTGAGGTCTTTAACTCCTGCTA
>NW_011369102.1:149537-160874 GCF_000735185.1 Notothenia coriiceps | reverse complement strand
CCGTTAGAGGTGTATAGTCCCCTTACCCCCGCAACGGCTGTGCCCGGTAAACGACAGAGCTTTCGCCCGACCTCTAACGACACATCACACACACAATGTACAACGGATCTGGCACATTCACCGCGGACACAGACGGCGTGTTTAGTCGCCTTTCCTTCTCGAAGAGTGTCTAGATCGGGAACGTTTTTTCCGTCCCCGACCTTGTTCTACGTACACTTATCTCGATTTACTACCCGTACGGATTTTACCGTACTAAATAACCTATACCAAACTTTTGTTGGATAGCGTCGTGTAGCAGTAGATAGCTGGGGGGTATTACTTCATCCATTACCGCGGATCGTCCTGATCATAGAGAGAACTCTAATCATACAAGCTCAACTGCCAGTATATCTTGTACAGTTAGCTTTTGTGAACAGAATCCCATAAATTATACCCGGCCGTATACTCGAGGGCCACTGCCCCCATTCCTTCACAACTGGAGGTTAGCGCACCCCATATCAAAGAATGAACATTTTTGTTCTTCTTCTCACTCATTGGTTGAATGTATTAATTGTATATGATATAGTGCCCATCCAACAGAAAATAGGGACTGTTTGTGCGATTCTATAACAGTTGTTCCGGGTAGTGTCGTATGACTAACCTTAATTCGACAAGTAGTCTACGGTTGACTAGCTCAACTCTGTTGATGACGAACGTATTGACGTAGAACACTTAACTGTGTTATGTTGTTTGAGACGAAGCATTGCATCGATTGCGTTTTGTGTGTGTTGTGTGGTTGTGTGTTGGTGGTGGTGTGGTGTGGTGTGTGTGTGTGTTGTGTGTGGGTGTGGTGTGTGTCTTCGTAGTAACTTATGACAAATTTGTGGATTATCAGAATATTGGACGGTTATAATATAAGCCATTTAATGCCTCCCCTCCGATTTGACTTGTACAAGTACCAGCTGTAAGTGCCCGGCCCTTTTTTTTTCCTTCTGTGCTGCAATAATTCTTATTTAAGGAGCCCCCTTGTGTTTAACTGAAAAAAAGAAAGAAGTCAGTTTTGGAAGAGTTTTTCCGTCCCTATTAGAGGTCTCCTCTCCCCTAATCATGAATAAAATGAAGTTTTCATCGTCATTGTGTAAGATTTCCGTTCTATTTTTCCTTTTTTTCTCGTGAGAGATAGTACCCCGTGTTTTGTTGTTGTTTGTTTTTGTTTGTTATTTTTTGTTTTGTGTAATCTATCTTAGGTGCGTCATCTTTTTCTTTACTTTTTTCTTTATATTTTTATTTATTCTTATCTAGAAATCAATGTGCTGGAGGTAGTGCTGGGTAGAGTGCGGCGAGTCAGTGTTTACCTTGGATTCACGAACTTTTCTTAGGGGGTTGGTTTTTCTATCATGTTTTGTTCATTATTATATCTACGTTTTTCTTTTTCCTCTTTCTTTTATTCTAAGTCTGTATTTTGTTAGTCTTTCTGTCTCTTTTTTGTGACGATGTTTTTTTTTTTTTATCTGTATGCTTATTTGTATTTATATTATATGTTGTTTGTGTTTCTCTTTTTGGTGTTTCTTGATCTCTTTGTATTTTTGACTGTTTGTATGTTCTTCTCTTGACTGTATGTTTTTTTGTTTGCGTACTAGTTTAGGTAGTTTTTATTGTCTTATATGTCTTTTGTGTGTTTTCATTTTGTGTATCTTGTGTGTCTTTTTTTTTTTGGATTTTATTTTTTGTGTACTCCGCTTGTTATCATCATCTTTTCATTTGTCTTTCTAGTAGTGTTTTTGGTTTTTTCATATCTTTTTGTCTTCTGTAGTCTCTTGTTATTTTACGTATCATGCAAGTGTTATGGGATAAGTATAAAATATATATATCATATTCGTATTGTTTTTTCTCTATTTTCTCTAGTAATCTTTTCTGTTTATATATACTACTGGTTTATGATTAGAATCGTGTTAAATATAATAAAGACGGTGTAACCAGTTGTAATATAATAATTTATCTTAGTTTTTTGTTTAATAATTTTATAGTCCTTGTTTTTGTTTTTCGTTATAAGCCTGTCAACCACTCTTTATCATGTGTTTATTGTTATTTTATAGTTGATCTGTATTTCTCTGTCTGTATTATCTGTTCTCTATATCCTTCTTGCTATCTATATCTTTTTTATTATGTTCTTTCCTTTTTATATATTATTATTTATCACCCGTGTTCTTTTTTTTTTTTTGTGATGTATTAACTTCTGTTTAGGAATATTAAGTTGTTTGTCTTGCTTTGGAAATTATCAAAACATCCCGTCTGTTCTTTGTTTAAGGGTACATTATTTGAGACCAAGTCAGGTTAGTATATAGTATTATATGGGAGTTGTTATGTGTTATTGTGTTTGTTTTTTCTTTTCTTTATTATTTTCTTCTTTTTTTTTTTTTTTTTTTTTTTTTTTTGTTCTTTTGTTTTTTTTTTTTTTATATTTTTTTTTTTTTTTGTTTTTTATTTTTTTTTTTTTTTTTTTTTTTTTTTTTGTTTTGTACACAGGGTAGACGGTTGATATTCACCTTGTTCGTTTTATGTTTGGTTTAAGAAGATACAGTCTGTGGACCTAAGCCGAGAAGGTCACTGCTGCTTTCGGCCTTCTGCTTGTTCGGCGCTTCACCTTCACTTCCAGGCCTCTGCGGCACTGTCTTGAGTCGCTCTAGCCTTTGAGCCTTATGTATGGCTTTGCCATGTAACCTGACAATAAAAAAAAACCGTCCGCTAAACGATTTGACATGTAGACTCAGCAGAATAGTACTAGTGGGTCGGAGTCTACCATCGGTTTCTCTGCTATACCTTACCTTTACTATAGGTTTCGACGGCTCTTCTGTCTAGAAAACCTTCTTTTCTCTTATCAAGCTTTCTCGAATCCCTTCTTCACCAGCCTAACCTAGCCCACTTTCCGGCGTTGTTCCGATTAGTTTCGTTATTAGTTTTTAGCAGTTTCACAGTCTTGGTTCGTTTATACAACCTATTTCTTGATCTGTGCTCTACCTTTTTCATACATTTATTCTTTTAAGTTTAGTCCTACCACCCGTTAATAGTTGTGGCTACTATTTGAATGCGTTGTCGTTATAACTTTTTCTCCTGAACGCTTTTGAATTTAAACGCAATTGTAAGATACTTTGTCTGTTCGCTCAAAACTAGTGTACAGTTATTGTTTGTCGGCGTCCTTTTTCTAAGACCTCTTTACTTGAGTACTATTTTACCCCTCTTTAACTTTTCCGCGTTTTACATTGTTCCTCGTTACCAATTTTGTACTATCTCCTACTAATAAGTCTCCTTCCCTTCTGTACACCTTGTACGTAAGTTATTGCGTCTCACCATTGTTCCATATAATCCCTTCACTTTATATTTTTTTTCTACTAACAAACCATTTCATTCACCTCTCAAGTGAGTTTGTACGGATGTGCTCCTCTTGAGTTGCCCATATTGGCATATAGGCGGAGCTCCCTGTTTCTGAGGTCAGAACAATTTCAAATCTGTATCAGCTCCGTTGCAACCCCGTTTTTAGAGATTTGGGTATGGAGGAAAAGAGAGAGGGTTGTGTTTTCTGACACTTGGTGAGTTCCCTGAAACACCGGGGACACATATTCATGTATAAAAGACGTACAAAAGTGCTGTAGTGGCAATTTCTTGTTTTACCTTATATGCTAAAACCAAATGCTTCTGAAAGCATTGTCTAACACTACTGTACCATTTCTTCATCTTTGCTGTTTCCTCTGCATACTCTAATGAGGTTTATTATTCTCAAGCGCTTCAAGGCCACAGGGCTGATTTGACAGACTATGTTGAAACTACTCCTTTTCACACTAAGTTTGAACTTCCATATTTTGATGACTGTTGTACTTTCTATGGCTCAAGGACACAGGTGTCCAAATAGCGATATGAGACCGTGTGAAAGTGGATTTCTGAGGCGTTCCGCCATGCTACACAAAACTTTGTCTGCCCGCCCTATCTTGTATATAAGCTTTGCTATTTTGTGACTATTGCGCACACTCCTGCAGACTACTCTGTACTCTGTGAGACATGTTCCTTTGAAGCTTCAAATAAATAACCAGAAGACAACGCCGCCTGCTTTCACCAGTTTATCATTGATTACTCTCATTGTACATCTTTACAGTATTGACGAGTTTAAAATATCCACAACAGTGCATTTTGCATGATAGGTCCCCTTTAAGTAGCAGCACAGACTGTATTACTCAGAAAGGAAACTCCACAGCAGCATTTTGCCTGAGGTATGATCACAATGTTATGAATGTTATTCTACTGAGGGCACCTTGAACCATAGCTTGGACTGCTATTCAAAGATTACCTAATACTGGGAGGACTTTTTTATTTTCCAAAATAATAAGTCTGTTATTGTATTTCACACTCCTCTTTTCACACAACAGATCAAAGAAAACATGTTGTCCACGGACTTGCGAAGAAAGTTATGCTCCAGCATTGTTAAACACCTGAAGGCACCACTGGCTTTACATTCGGAATGACTTTTGGCCATGAAAGACAAGTTGGACAACTTTCAACAAGTTGTTCCCTCTCACTCCAAACCACAAAACCATCAAGTAGATTAACAGACACTTATTTTAATTTTAACTTTGGTAGAATGTTTTTTTCCTCGAATAACAAGTCAACATTTCTACTGTGAAAAGGGCTTATTACGACATGTATTATCAGGGCCCTGGATTATTTATTTCCCTTACGAATGCAGACTTTTGAGAACAAATTGTTATGTTGTCTGTATCAGCAGATATCACCAAGGTTCAAACTCAATAAGTTTTTATCTTGACAGGACATGACATTGTGTTACCCCCACAAGCACACTCAAACATACACACCATTTCCCTTTATCTCTTACACCCCCACTTCCAAGCATTTCACGCCCACCGACTCAGTCCCCTTCTCCATATAAGCTGGTAACGTTCAGGTCACAATACCACAAGCAGCTTGTTGGAGAGAAATTTCTAAATTAAAGCTCCTGCTACCATACAGCTATGATTTCGATTGTAGGCCTCTCAGGATTTTGGATACTCGCACTGCTGACCCTCCATGGTGCAGATGTGGGAGGTATTTGCTTTAAGATTATTCAAGCATTTATACTTAATGTCCTCTTCAAATTGCAATGCTGTTAACTTTTGTGCATCTTTTCCCACAGAGACCAAGAAAAACTCTCTGAATGAGCCTGACGTGCCTTTCCCGCCTGCATTTCCCACAGTGGAGAACCTTGCTGCTGTCTGCCTACAGGGTCAGGGTCGTCCCAGATACCTGTCCAGCTTCTTCCCAAACTCCGGGGTCAGTCACTTCCGTCGCCGTGGAAATGCCATCAACCGTATGGAGTCGTGGTTCAGTCTGTGCTGCAGAGGACAGGAGGACCAGATCCTCTGCTGCACACAACAAGCTGTGAGTGTGTGTGTGGGGGTGAAATGATATTACATAGGTATTTATAAATATATGTATGCAGAGGAAACCTGACTCTTAGCTAGATATATCAGCTTTTGGATTAAATATGAAATATAATTCAGATTCCAATTCGAATGTTATAAAATATTTGAACCTCAAAACAAAAACTACTATGATAAATGCATTTTGTAAAATGTTTCCCCTGCTTTAACAAGCACAACTACACTTAGAACTCTTAGTTTTTCATCAGGGAATATAATATTAAATGTTTAAATGTCCTCATGTACATGTCTTTTTTATAGAAAATACTTTCTGTATTTATGAAGATTTCTGAAGATTTACAAAAAAAGATGTTTCTTTTCAAATCAAATCATAACACGAAAAACATAATTGATATAATGTAACAATGAAAACTGTTGATTTAAAACATAATTCAGGAACAGGTTATATTTATGCCAGTTGCCTATTCTTAAAGATAGCTACATGGTGAACAAAAGGCCTCAGAGATTCAGCATGAGTAGCAGATTAAAATACAAATGACAATACGTTTACGTTGACATTAGAAAACGTTTTGAAGAATTACTAAATCATAGAGTAATGTAGTCTTCTGCACCCAATAACAAAGCCATATATTTAACAAAGTGAACAGAGAATGGTGAGGATGTGTGCAGATTGAGCTGATGCTTTTGAGGGGAGATGAAATACCACTTTGTGACACCATGAATGTTTTTCTTACAGTGGAAACAAGCCCTGACCCAGTTCTGTACTGAAGAGTCTTCCACCATGACTGTGGCATATGTGTGCTGTGCTGACACAGGAGAGGCTCGCTGGACGTGCTTCAACAGCGAGCTGCCAAACCCAAACTATGACCCAACCCCAGGCTACACTGCACCCCCGGTCCCTGAGGAGGCAGGATTCACCTTTGATGCAAATGCTTGCTAAGGGATAATCAACATAACATATACAGTATTAAAGAAAACAAAAAACGCATATTGTATAACTTTTAGGGGGTAAGAAAAAAAAATGTGTACAAGATAATAATAAGAGGTATAATGCGATGTATCCCGCCATTCTTATCAGAGAGGAGGACAGTAGGGTGATAACAGCTGAAGTATTATTTTATCTCTGTATTTACCCATGCTTTGTCACAACAAGAAAATGTTTTTTTGAATTGCACTCTCTGCACATTTTCACAGTCAACACTCAAATAAGACAGTTTCTGACATGTAATGTTGTTTTATTAGAGAAATAAAGGATTAAATGAAGACAGAAAAGATCTCAACTGCTTTTTTTGTCACTTAACAAGCTACTGATAGTGGAATTGACATACATTGGGACAAATGGTAGCTGGAAATAAAAAAACAAGTTGAGTTTTGAAACAAGGTCATGTCATGCACAGTAACAGAAAAATCCCACATGTAATTAAACCTTTTACAAATTGCCCACCAGGGGTCACCGTTTCCTGTAATGAAACACATAGGGGTGTGGGACATTCACAGATCTGTGATCACTAAAAAACAGTTTGGAAGTGCTGCTGGGCCTGAATAGCTGGAGCAAAATTCACAAATAAACATAATAAAACATCTTAAAACTGTTTGAATGAGATATTTAAATGTGTACAGTATGTTTTTGTATTTGAACTGTTAATTTGCTCCAGGCCAACAAACGAAAGACCAGATCATTTCCGGTTGTGCTTCAAAATAATTGTGGATCATTCAGAATCAGAACAGATCATCCTTGAGAGTAGGAAAACAGTTGTGATGATAGCAGAACAAATTAAGAAATATATAAAAACTAAATAAAAGTTGCATAGTAGTATAATTGGCACATTTGTGTTGTGAAATTAGTCACGTTGTTGTCAGTGTATCAACAGTATTGCAATGGTGAGTGAAATGAAATAAACAATTAGTTAAGTACACATTTAGGTAATTGTACTTTTAGGTAATTATGCATTTAATTTTTCTGAATCAGTTACTGCTTAATCTTTGGTTTGGTAAAACAGGGAAACGCTGATCTGTAGATATCTCGACTATTTGCTTCAGTTCTAATGGCTACTTGGACTCTATTAATGGATCTAAATACCTACTTGAGTATTTAACTACATACGGCTACATACATATATCTATATTCAGTGGTGTAATGTTAAAGTACAATTACTCAAGTACTGTACAGTACTTCAATACGACATTAAGGTACTTATACTTTACTTAAGTTTTTCCATTTTATTCTACTAGCTTTTGTACTCAGGTAAGATTTTGCATGCAGGGCTTTTGGTTGTATCAAAGTATTTTAACACTGTAGTATTTCCACCTCTGTCTATATTTGTTTAGCTGGTACGATACATCTATTTTTTCGGTTTGCTAGGCACATTCTGTTTTATTCTGAAACTAATTTCACCGGAAATTATATTATTTCTTTGTGGAAGAGAACAGAACACCAAACTGCCGCTTCCGCACTGCTTCCTTGTTTATTAGTTTTAGGTGAAATAGTGCCTTCAGAAGAGTAAGAAGTGTATTTATTCTGTCTTTGGAAACGGCGAGTAATTCTCCACAACCTTTCTGAGTGAGTTGGCTTTCTGTTCGTGTGTTTGTTAGTTAGTCATGAGCCTGACTAGCTTGGCTAAAGTTAGAAAAGTTTAATCAGAGTTAGCAGCTAATTTAGCTTCTGGCTTCGTTATGTTAAATGTCGTAATCCAGACTCCTCAGAAAGTTCTTGCTAGCTCGTTGTAGCATCCACTGAATCCTTCCATTTAACGTTTCTTCAGCTTTATTTCCATTATTCACGGTAACTCTCCTGTCCTGTTTATTTTCAAATCCCCCATCAGCAGAGCCAATGTGGCTGCTGTCAATATTTGGGGCATTAAGTCATCTGAGGTGTTTTTGTTAAGTAGCTACTTTTTGTCTACACAGATCCCCAGCTAACTGACGTGCTAACACAGAGAAACTGAATACGTTTGATGTCCAGGAGGGAGCCAGGATCTGAGTTTCACCACAACCAAGTCTAGGTTCAGCTTCTGGTCTGAATGGCCACAGCTGCAGAGGAGCCTCCAGGGCTGCCTGGCATCTCTGGCAGTAAGTACTGTTTTATTAAAAAGTTATACACTACCTTTTTATTAGAAGGAATATACCAGATGTATCTGACACGTAAGCTAACCAATGTCTACCAGGGTCCTATGTTCTACAGCTCAATATCCTCTTAATATGACATTAAGGTTTTATGTTCTCAGCAATACTTTTTTCCATAGGTACAATGTTTAATGTATGTTTCCATTTGTCAATACGTCACAACCATCCACATACAGCTTATAGCCAACTGATTTGGTACTATCCGATGCCATCAGATTTACAGGCATGTTAGTTTTCTTGACTTTAAACGTTGATATGTCCAAAGTGATCTGATTGATTAGTTTTTTACCAGACAACCTGGATTTGAATAATCAACTCTTCCCTTTGTTCCTTTGCAATTTTAACTCTTAAGATAGGTATCATTCACCACCAGTCTCTTACAGTGTGAGATCATGTCATGAGACACAGACATGCCTAAAACTCAACACAAGGCTAGACCAACTCAAAATAGAAAAAAGCAACAGTACAACTTTGAGAGGACGTAGCTCTGGTGCAACGTCATTTCACAAGGTTCAACTTACCATGATCGTGTTTCCTCTTTCAAACCATAATTAGAAACGGTGTTGGACCCTCGGGAACATAAGGATGAACCCTTTTGAGATGAGTCATTCACTTACATAGGCAGATACATGGACATCGGCTCGGGTTATGGATTTCTTTGGACAAACATGTTTGGGCATGCCAACATTTTATTAGTTAGTAAGTTAGTTACCAAGGTGGTTAATTAACCTAGATGTCACAATGCAAACATGTATCTTCCTAGTTTAACACACAACCTGTGTAACCCTAATAACGGTAATTCTCAAATGATTTCCATTGTTGTGTTGTATCTTGGTTTCCAGGTAATAAGACATACCTAGCTTAATCTAAAGCCACCAATACTTTTTCAGTTGTGCTGAAACTAACAATATTCAGTTTATTATGATATAAAACCGATAAAAGAAGGAACTCTCAATATTTAGTAATTATTTTTCTGTCGATCAGCTCATCATTGCAGCTCTAATCTGTTGTTGTCAAAATAATTAGCACAGAGACTCCATTAGCTTTAACCAGGTGTACCAAAAACCAAGTGAGTGGAGATAAGCTGCAGGACATAGGGCAATTTAGCAAAAACGTTAACTCAGCAAATGTTGTTTTTCTTGTCTAATTAAGTGTTTAAGGACTTTACCACAATTTTCTCCTTAAAGTGTAACATGACAGAATTTCGCTGTAAATAATTAACCGATGCAAACACAGTCACAACATTTTGCTTATTCTTAAAATATAAAATTAAACTATTTAGGGCTAATGTTGACTTTGGACTCCCAGAAACCTACCTATCGACTTTAGCATTCATTAGCCTTGTTTGAACCCAATTTAATAGTAATAGCATACTTATCTAATTCCTCCCATTGCACGCAAAGACCTGCAGACTCAGTTCTGGAGGAGACTGTCTTCTCTCAGAGGTAATGTAAACGAGGTGCGTCTGCATGCTTGTTTCAAAGCTGCACCCTTTGTTTTCCACAGTAGTTGAAATGGTAGATGCTGTTTCAGGCTTTTCTGTGTGATATTTATGCATCCAGTGTGAGATTGCATTTGTCGAATTACCTATTTTCTATTCCTTTTTGTGTATTCATTTCTAAAATGTTTGCTCCTTCCCTTTTTCACTTCAGTTTCGGCTGCGACTCGAAAAAATGCGCCTCCGGAGGTAAGAAATAACTGATTTGTTGGTAGGAAATGCGTAATCTAGCTATGTGTCAATTAGGAAACCCACATTGCGTTCATATTTACAGATTTTCGGCTGACACATCATCTATTCCTTCCTCTTTGAACAAAGTACAGAATATTACATTTGAGTGATTTTCCTCTCGTAATTCTCATTTCCACCTTGTTTCTACCAACAGAGTCCCATCACCACCATGTCTCCGGCCATGAAAAAAACCATCGGCCATCGAGGAATTGACACCACGGGGGAGACGACGTATAAGAAGGTAGGGCCGCCATTGACTGACACACATTTACTCACTTAGAGCTGACAACTATTGTTGCTTTAATATGACTTTTTTTAGAGCCAGACGTGACTCTTTCATACTTTTTGTTTGTCTGGCCAACACTCCGAAACCCAAAGGAATTCAAAGTGTTAACGATGTATTGAGTTTTACCTCAAAAGATGACCTGACATTAAATCCGATATCAAAATAGCTGTGTTGATTGTCTAATCGATTAATTAAGTAACTGTTGCAGCTCTACTCTTACTGTTAATATATTTTTAAAAAGCCTAAAAGCAACATGTTATAAGATTGTATTAGTCTGTTTCTTGGCCAGTCCTGTTATTGGGATTGATTATGATGATAGAGATACAGTGGGGGAAAAAAAGGATTTAGTCAGCCACCAATTGTGCAAGTTCTCCCACTTAAAAAGATGAGAGGCCTGTAATATTCATCCTAGGTATACTCAACTATGAGGACAAATGAGAAAAAAATAAATCAGAAAATCAACATTTGTCTGATTTAAAGAATATATTTGCAAATTATTGTGGAAAATAAGTATTGGTCCAATAACAAAAGTTCATCTCAATACTTGTTATATACCCTTGTGGCAGAACAGAGGGTAAACGTTCTGTAAGTCTTCACAAGTGTTCACAACACTGTGGCTGGTATTTGGCCCAATTGCCCCTTGGCAATTTCCTCTAGAGCAGTGATGTTTGGGTGCGCTGGGAAACCCACAGGACTTTCAACTCCTCCAAAGATTTTTCTAGGGGTGAGATCGTTGTGAGACTGGCTAGGCCACTCAGGACGTTGAAAGGCTTCTTACGAAAGCCACCCTTCGT
>NW_011369102.1:146779-149492 GCF_000735185.1 Notothenia coriiceps | reverse complement strand
TTTCACGTTGTTACAGTACAGTCTGGAAATCATTGAAAGGTGAAACTGAGGTAAAAATATGTTCCCTCAAGTTCGGACATTTTCCTCAGTCAAAACATTGTGTTACTGTCACATGGGGTGCTCAAAATAAGTTCCTATTTGCGATCTGGGGCACTATTTTTACCCCGTGCTGTTTTATTTATATACTTGTTCATCCGATTTAACAAAGTTGAGACCGGTAAAGTAGCCTAAGAAATTCTAAAAATGTCATAAAAAGAGTCAAACAGAGTCTATGGCACATAAATAGGTTTGAACTAGTATTGCATATTTTCAATCTGAAAAACTATTTTACTACAAAGGGTTAACAATGCAAAACAACATAACTGCTAAATACGTAGTTAAGACCTTAATGTGACTTCTTTCCATGCATTTTAGAAAACTATTGTGCAGTGAAAAGGTGACACTTCTGCAGAAACAGATATTAAAATGCACAGTTATACAAACAAGCCAAAGTGCTCTCTGGTTGGGTAAATATTGACCCCTTCTGGCATCGGACTTAAATACTTGAATGCACCAATAAAGTAGACAATCTCTGCTTAAAATTGCATTACAAAGCAATAACTGAGGAAATAACAAGAAAACAAGATGTTTACTTTGACGGATTAACTGTCAACAGGAGGTGTGTTTAAACTAATCAGTAAATTCAATACAACTTGCCCCATGGGAAAGCACACTAATTTAAATAAATACAAATCTGGCAAGACAACACAGACAANATGTTCCCTCAAGTTCGGACATTTTCCTCAGTCAAAACATTGTGTTGCTCACAGCACAGGGTAAAAATAGTGCCCCAGATCGCAAATAGGAACTTATTTTGAGCAACACAATGTTTTGACTGAGGAAAATGTCCGAACTTGAGGGAACATATTTTTACCTCAGTTTCACCTTTCAATGATTTCCAGACTGTACTGTAACAACGTGAAAGCAATGGATGCATCTAAGCTAGAGGATGTTGAAAGCTAAGTCATGCTATATCACGAAAGTTACATTACTATTCTGTTTTTAAGGATTTTCTAATAACTAGAATGACCTCTTCTTGAAGTGTAGTTGTCCCCACTACAAAATAATTAAGAAAAAAATGAAGTAACTTGATTATAATTGGAAGTGTTTAAGCCAATAGTTGATCAAATGTAAGGAATATTGGATACTCTGTTCCCCTGCAGGACACATGGATGCCTCAAGCACTCGTGCAACCACATCCTGCGTAGTGCTTCCCTTCTCCTCTCAGATCCACCCAAGTATAACATTTTGTCTTTTTTTAATATGCCAAACAAGTGAGCAAAAGGTCTGCTTTGGTGGAAAGGGAACTACATAAGCACATGGTGTGGATTCTTCCCTTTTTCTCTTCATGACCTCCACACATTTCCATCCTTTGAGCACCACTGTTGGACGGGAGACATTTCATCAGACAGGATTCTCTCTGTGTTTGTTCCAACTCTTCTTTGGTGTCTTTTCACAGAACACTTGATTAACTCGACATGAACATTTAGCACGGTTCAAAACAAAGAATATCTGACTCTCTGGGATCAATAGGTAATTGCAATAAACCCAAACAGCGCCATTTTCTGAAGCTTATTACTGCTATTGAGCCTGAGCCTCCGATCGTCTCTTTTCATTTGCATTCAGTGAAAACACACAGCAGGCCTTTTTTAGCTCATTTATTTGAAAACTCCTGAATATCAACGTCTTTATCTCTCAGCCCATCGTCCTGATGCTCCACTCATCAACACTCAGACTGATGGAGAGGAGAGATTGTACAATTATACTATCAGACGCCAATTTGTCAACAAATGCAGCCAATTAGTGATCGATCTGAGTTTCATTGATAGTATCGAACTTTAGGTCCCTGTTGATCCCACCCCGCTGGTTTCCACTCATCATGTGTGTCTCTTTTGGTATTTTATAATGGGTAGTGGTGGAAGGTATTGAAGTAGTAGCCTTTGCAGACCATTTACATGCACTAACATCTATATACAGGGTTCTTACGGTCATTTAAAAACCTGGAAAAGTCATGGAAATTCAAAATGCTAATTCCAGGCCCTGGAAAAGTTTTGGAAAACAATATTTTTCCCAAAGTTTTGGAAAAGTCATGGAAATGTAACTAAAGTTGCATCAAATATAATTTATATTGTATCTAATCGCCGAAATAGGAATACTATAATGATAATAAATATACTGTATCGTAATGAAACGTAAAATGGCATTTAACTGACGAGGTATTTTGCTGGTGAGAGATTTTAGACTGAACAAAAATATAAACGCAACAATTTTGTTTTTGCTCCCATTTTTCATGAGATGAACTCAAAGATCTAAAACATTTTCTATATACACAAAATAACCATTTCTCTCAAATATTGTTCACAAATCTGAAAAAATCTGTGATAGTGAGCACTTCTCCTTTGCCGAGATAATCCATCCCACCTCACAGGTGTGGCATATCAAGATGCTGATTAGACAGCATGATCATTGCACAGGTGTGCCTTAGGCTGGCCACAATAAAAGGCCACTCTGAAACGTGCAGTTTTGCTTTATTGGGGGGGTCTGGGGGGGGTCCGAAAACCAGTCAGTATCTGGTGTGAGGGTTAGGATTAGGGTTAGGGTTAGGGTTAGTGTTAGGGTTAGGGTTAGGGTAATGTTGTGAATCGAGTGACCCATGGTGGTGGTGGGGTTATGG
>NW_011369102.1:133226-146739 GCF_000735185.1 Notothenia coriiceps | reverse complement strand
GTCAATGTGAGGTAAAGTGTGTCGCCAATGTAACCGGTTAGAATTCCAAGTGGCGATGAGGTCTTAAAATGTATGGAAAGGGTCTTAAAAAAGGTCTTAAATGTAACTTCAGGATTCCTGCATATACCCTGTAAAAACATAATCTGGAATTAGAGAGGTTTTAGAAGTGTTCGGAAGATGTCTGTGAGAGACTTGTCTTTTCGGCAGATTTTCTAGGGGTTGTTTTATGTCATTTTTAAATATGTCAAATCGTGAGGTCTTTAACTCCTGCTACATCATCTTGTTTCACAAAACCTGGCGTATAATCTTTTTTTTTGATAAACAGAAAGACCACTGCTTGCTCCTATTTATTTACATGCTTTTATTGCACTATTTTATGTGTTGTTGTGATTTATGTGTTGACACACCTTTAAGGAGAAGCCTGGGACTTAAGATTTTATTTTCCAACAACTACGCTGTAATTGCATTTTCTCACAAAGCCTTTGATTCTTGAATCTGCAACAATAACCATGTTCCCATCTTATTTTTCACTATCCTTATTTTTTATACTTTTTTTTAGATTGTTTATGTACCACCAGGTTCCAAAGCAAATTCCTTGTATGTGTAAACTTACCTGGCAATAAACTTGATTCTAATTCTGATCTAAAAATGACTCCTTCGACTGAAATCCGTTTTTGTATTTTGTGTGTTCATAGCAACGAGAGGAGCTAACCAAGCGTAAGGAGAAGGTGATCCGGAAGAGGGAGCGTCTGTCGAGGGAGGGTCCGGAGGTGGAGAAGGCGGTGCTGCCCATCAACGAGGAGGTGGACGCACTGACGGCCAACATCGACTACATCAACGACAGCATCGCAGACTGCCAGGCCAACATCATGCAGATGGAGGAAGCCAAGGTGAGAAAGGCCCCCAACGCCTAAAAGTGTGTTTACTTGATATTAATGCCATTTCCTTCATACTAGCTTTAAACACTTGAACAGCTTAGTTTGAGTAGAGTTTATAACGGGCCAAACTTTGACGTTATGAATAATGTTCTTATTTTAAACAAACAAAAGTCTTTTTCTTTTTTCTTTTTTTTGTTAATTAATGCTGTTTCCTAATTGAGTGACTGTTTTCAGGAGGAGGGCGACACAGTGGATATCTCCGCAGTGATCGGCTCCTGTACTCTGAATGAAACTCGGTTTCTGTTGGATCACTTCATGACGATGGCAATCAGCAAGGTACCAGCAAGTATTAATAAGAGTTTAATGAGGAATAATAACATCCGTATATCATCATGTGTCCTTACGGCTGCTTCAAAACAAACTTGAATACAAAGAAACATTTCCTGATTATTTATTTTTTCGCCCAAACCTGGCAATTTACATTCTAACGTTTCCTCTGTAGGAAAATATTTGACATTTTGGCTAAATCTGCCACATTATCATCATCATGTTGTCATTTTAATGTAAACATGACAAAACCTCACACTCGAGGAGGCACCAAAGCCCCACACTGTTTCCCATGCACTGTATAACAGCTGCCAACGTTAACTAGGCTTAATTTGACTGTCTTAGCGTGAACATGCACTTGTCCATTTCCATTTATTCAAAATCGCAGAGATGAAAGTGTTAACTGTTATATAAACAGCAAACATGACACCATGTGTTTGTGCCTGACCTCCTCAGGGCCTGCAGGCGTCTCAGAGGGAGTCCCAGGTGAAGGTGATGGAGGGCCGGCTGAAGCAGACGGAGATCACCAGCGCCACCCAGAACCAGCTGCTCTTCCACATGCTGAAGGAGAAGGCCGAGTTCAACCCGGAGCTGGACGCCCTGCTGGGGAATGCCCTGCAAGGTAACCGCTGCATGTGTCAGGGTTCAGATTGGAGTGAAAACGTGGACCCAAAACACGGACCAGACTCTGGTTTAACCCCGCCCACCTCCTGGAAGTATCAGATGTGTCAGAAGTTATTTATAGATTATTATGGTTTTCCTTTTCCATGTAAATCAGCCACTAAACGTGCATCTGTTGCATTGTTATAAAGATTTTGGGCTTCCAGGAAGTGGACTGGGTTACTGGTCAGATGCATGATGGGTCTTTTGACATGCTCTGCCTGTTGCCTTCTGCTGAATAGAAGCTGGCCTATGTATTATACAACTGGCACATAATCCCTCTAAAAAAATCACATTGCTATAAAAAAAAAGTGTTATCATTTGGGTACATTTTATTGAAACTCTTAGACAAAAAGAAGATGTTTCCCAGCTTCTGTTCAGTTGGATGCTTTGTTTACAGTAGCTGCACTTTATTTTGTTTTGTTTTTAGAGAATTATGGGGGACAGTGTTTTTGATTTGTGCATCGCCTTTGTTTCTGTTCCCCACGTTTTCCTTTTTTCTTTTTCTTGTTTTGTTTCCTTATGTTTTCACAGAGCTAGGTAACATCCCGGCTGGTAAGTGACCCACATTAGATTCCTCTGTGTTTATGAATGCATGGTTCCTTTTCCCTTTGCACAAAACTAACTGAACGTAACATGGAACAGGTGCATGAGGTGCAATGCAACCAACGCTTCCCTCCATCTGTCCGCTGACCTCCACCTTCCCCTTCCCCTCTGAATACACTGCGGCCCAATTCCAAACTGACCCCTACACACTCCCTCTTCATCCCACTTAGTGATCTCCATCTGTAGTCAAGACTCTCAGCTAAATGAGGCTACTTCTTTATGGTGTTGAGTGCAAATAATACACCAACAAGCTTCTGCAGGAACTCCCCTTTTTCCAGCATAAACGGGAACTGTCGTCCTTTAATCGGCGGTTCTGTGTGGGTTCAATCCCATCCCCTGCAGTCAAGATGTCGATGTATCCCTGTGCAAGATAGCTAACCCCAAGTTGCTCCCGATGGCGTTGATCATATGGTATGAACGGTGTGTGAGTGTGTGTAAGCTTCTTTGAGCAGGCGGCACATTGCTCTGTGTGAATGATGCGTTGGACAATGTGAATCGCTTTGAGGGGTCGTAAAGACTGGATAAAGTGCGATAGAAATACAGTTCATTCAACTTTTAACATTTCCATAATGCTGTGAATCATCCCCTCTTTGACGAAAAATAATAGAAATAACGTTAATTAACAAGAAAAAACCTTTAGTAGCATTTTTTGTTTTGTTCGTGTCTCTAAGGACATAATTCACTATTGTCTCTGGGTAAACACCAGCAGTCTGCTGATAAGCCTTATCTGTGATGTTTACCTTTACACGTGTCCGTCCATACAAATGAGTGACTGATTGTCGATTGGTTTGGAACAGCACTCATTGTAGGGGACCCGCTACAAGAACGTTTTTAAGGGGGAGGGTGTAAGGGCTGTTTTGGAATTGGGCTTCCTCCTCTTCCTCCTCCAGAGCCTCCATGCTTTAGCCCCCTGCTAACCCAGGACCCCCCCCCCACAGGAAGCCTTCAACATGGATGTGCTCCGTCACACCCTGTAGGTCAGCTGACCCCATCAGGAGCGTCGGACTAACGACTCTCTCACTCCTCCACCCTGTTGTCTCGTATCTACCTGTCTCTGTATAACCTCCCACACCTTGCTGACCTCTGACCTCTTCCACCCATCTGACCCCATTGAGCTCAGTGAGGACCGAGTCTCGATTAAACAGCATGGCGCCCCGCTGACATCGCCCTCATCTGCTTCCCTTGATCACCTTTTCTACACCCATTAAAAGCAGCTATCTTTAAAGAAAACAGAGCCTCTCCCTGAAAGTTAGCAATAATAATGTGGGCAAAGTGTTTTTAGCTAAGAGCAGTTTTAGAAAGTCATTTCATCAGCAAAGAGCGTTTCCTCTCAACTTTAATATTATTTATGAACCTGTTTTTGACAGACAACGGGGACGATAGCAGCAGCGATGAGTCGGCACAGAGCCCGTCTGCTGACGGGAAGTGAGTTCATTTATTTATGTCATACAATATTTTTATATAATACTTAGCACCATTATTTTATGTTGATATGCATACAGTATATACTGTGTATGCAATTATGTCTTGTTTTGTGTTTATGTTAATCTCATGTTATGTCGTTTTCATGTAAATGTTATTTTATTGTGTAAATCATAATGTTTTACCTTTTTTGATGTTATGTTACAACATTTTTTTTAAATATATTTATGTTTAATTTTGTTTTCCTTAATTTTATAAATCTTATTTGATGTCACGTAACATTATTTTTAAAAATCGTATTTTATGTTTTGCTTATTTTAAGTGATTAGTTGTTCATTTCTATGTTAGAGTATATTAGTCTACTGTAATATATCAACCAGTGGGTGTATATCTTCTACGGTACCATTCATTTTATAAATGTAATATTTTTGTCCCTTTTTTGATATTATATTTCATATCAAACTTGTGTAATGCCCTGCTTTAATGAAAAGAAATCCAAATATGGGTTATTTAATCGGATATTATATAAAACAATGTGCTTTGTGTGTTTTACAAAACGCCATATGTTTATTCAACCTCATGAAAAACCCTCCTCCTTTCAGCACCATGTCATCCGACCTCATGAAACTCTGTGGAGAGACTAAAACACGCGGCAAGGTAACACTTTGATCCTGATCTTCTGCACGCATCAGCTCTCCCTACTTCCTGTCTTCATGTCCTCTCCTCTGGGCTCCTCAGGCTCGCAGGAGGACCACCACCCAGATGGAGCTGCTGTACGCTAACAGTGACTCCGCCCCCGACGCCCCCCCCTCAGACTTCTCCGCCCCGATGCTGCCGTTGGCAGAAACTCCAGATGGGGGGGGGGACATGGAGACGTCCGGCTCATCAGTCAGGGACTACAGCGCTCTCTCCCCAGGCTTTTCCTCTAAAATGGGCAGCATGTAAGTCCAGGCCCGGCACTCTGTCTCTAACACAATAATCACCACTTCCTCCCTCCCTCCCTTCCTTACTTCCTTCCTCCCTCCCTTCCTTCCTTCCTCCCTCCCTTCCTTCCTTCCTTCCTTCCTTCCTTTCTTCCTCCCTTCATTCCTTCCTTTATTCCTCCCTCCCTTCCTTCCTTCCTTCCTTCCTTCCTCCCTCCTTCCTTCCTCCCTCCCTTCCTTCCTTCTTTCCTCCCTTCCTTCCTTCCTTCCTTCCTTCCTTCCTACCTCCCTTCCTTCCTCCCTCCCTCCTTCATGCATGTTTGATGTTGCTGCTCTGCTTTAGCTAATTTTTGTTTCACATTATTCATGAGCATCCTTACATCAGATGGCCAGGCCTTCAACTTTTATTTAGATAATTTATTACTGTCCCCTGCTAAATCTGCCTTTTTAAATTCAAAGCAAAACAACTAACCGGACTGCTTTTACTTGCTTCACACTAAGTGCACATTGACTTTGTTTGAAAAAAAGAAGCCTTGGCTAACAGGGATCTGTCAGCAAATAAAGTAAAAATATCACAGCGTACAATTAAGAGCTTGGCGAAGAACCACCAGAGTTTTGGGACTTCAGGTAACGTGTGTTTCTGTGTGTTCCGCATCCCTTCATCATTATGTTGACTTTGTTTCATATCATCCTGTTGTTTTATCATTATTCTTTTGTGTACTGTCTTTGTGTTGTCTGTGGGTAACTTTATGAAACGAGCAGTAACGGCTCCAGATCTTCGTCAGTGGAGAGGCGAGCGCCGGAGCCGTCGCCGCTCTCTCGCAGGAAGACATATGACAAGGCTCACGCTGCGGCCGAAAGGGCAAAGGTCAAGGAGATTAAACAGTAAGAGCCGGAGAAGAAAAAAGCTAAATAACCTCACTTCAACTCTACTAATACTCTCTGGGTTTTTCCTGCTTTTGAGGAAGCATGTGGTCTCAAACAAATGAAACATGCCTTGTGTGATGACCTCTGACCTGCCAAGTTCTCTGCTGAATTTAAAGTCTTCCTTCCTGCCTTTCTATCCAGTATTTGTGACTCAAATTCAGTGTTCAACTTGCGAATCACGCCCTCCGCTGCTGCTGATGACGCATTTCTATTTATTGATGAAAATAACAGTTATTTTCCTTTCTGTGTCTTATCAGTAGAAATGGGAGCATGTGCCAAATGGTCTGTTTTGATAGCATTGATCAAATATTATCATTATTTTCTTCGAATACCCCAATACTGTTGACTATTTTTACTTATTTCCGTTTCTTTGGCAGGGACAATGCACAGTAATGAACACTTCAAACATTCAAATGTGTCAAGCGTAACAGTGCCAGATTTAGCTTTGAGCTCATTTCCATCCGCAGTCCCTCACATCAAACATTTAAGAAGTTTACATTTTACAAACATAGCAAAAACTAAATACATGATATGCAAAAGAGCGAGGGCAGCATACACAAGTATTTACCTATTTTACTATTATAGGTGAATCCTCTATATTAGGTTTTAAATAAAAAATGTAAGGCAATTTAAATCAAATGTTGTAAATTGCACAAAGGAATAGGGCTTTTGAGTATTTTTAATGCTTCATTCATTTGAGAATTTGGTGCTTTTCCATGATTTCTTTTTGGAGAAACTTCATTTTACAGATCTAAGATTAAATCCAATAATCGAATTGTCTCAAGTTGTGAACATCACTACAAAGACATGTTTTGCACATCTCTGGTGAAGCAGAAACGTTAGACTAGACACGAGTTGACAGAACGATACTGTCTTGAAATAATAAAGCACATTGAACAGGAAACCCCGGTAATGACCTCTTTATAGCTTCAGATGAACGTGTGTTCTGGCAGTTTTCTCTCGTATGACGTGAAAGCAGCATATGCGTCTCCCTTCTGTCTCCATGCAGTCCTCCCACTCTGCTGCCAGCAGTGTGTAAACAGCTCAGCACACACTTTAATTATGCTGCAGCTTAATTGGCACCCCCGCTGTCTTCCTCCACAGCCCCGTCATCAGGACCCTGAAGAGCAGCCCACCACTTCCTCTCCCTGCCTTAACGCTCCTACCAGTAACCACGTTTAGTCGTATGACAGGGAATATGGGGCGCTTGCAAACCTGCTGCAGGAGAAAGCAGAGATAAGTAAAGAGGACGAGAGCCTGCCATAGAAACAGATTATAGCTGAGGATGAGCGGGAGCATTTCAAAATCTGTCACTTTGCCAAATTGCTTCCTTAGATATCTCTTCATGTAGACGTGACGTACATAGTTGGATTTTGGATTGTAATGTTGCAGGGTTAGATTAAAGATACGCTTATTTTCAGGTTCATATTTGTATTTTGTCTACATGTTTTGTCTCCATGCTTTCATGTTCAAAAAGCTCTTTATTTCTCCCATACTCTCATGTGTTGCAGCACCTCTTTTCATCCTTAATCATTAAGGACCATTTATAAACCAGTTCTAACATAGGTGCCTACATCAACACTGTTACGGTGGGTGAAGCAAGCAGGACCTAAATGCAGATTACACTGATATTGCCTTTATTTCAAGGATAAAATAATAACTTGGACAAAACAGAACACTCACCGGTGAACTCAGTCACAAACAAAAGACGAACCAACACTGAACACAGGAAGAGACAAGACTAAATACAGGGAGGGGTAATCACGAGACGAGAAACAGCCGGGCAGGGGAGGAGAAACACAAGGGCAACAGGTGAACACAATCAGACAATTAGACACACCAGGGAAACTAACGACAGGGAGGAAAAACACAGGGAGAGGGACCAGACAAGAAACCAAGAGGAAAACATGACAGGGAGAACAGCAAAACACCCAAAACAAGACATACAAAACGTGACGTAACACAATAATCGTAACAAACACAGGCTCACTATTTGGCAAGCTAGTTGGCTTAACCTTTTTGGCTACTTAGCGAGAATCAACTCACTGGGTGTTTCTCAATGTCGAGTATAGCTGCTCCAGAGCCACTATTTCAAGCATACTACGTCATCGAGTCCCGCCGAAGGACTGTTCCAATGTCCAGCATACTTGGAATCCTACCGAGCCCGGCGTACTTCGTAGCGAGAAATTTCGAGGCTTCACATGTGTAGACTCCGCGGTCTTAAAATCCCCACAATGCTTTGCGCACGGATCAATTTCCCCAAATCTGTGGCGGAAAATGTAAAGCGGGGCCTCTCATATGACGCACACGTGCTCGCCTGTTCCACTCTTCGCTTTCCGAATGCCAGGAAGTATTCTTGCCTCGCTTCTGAAGCAAGTGGCTTGGAAGACATGTGCTACCAAGCAAGCGTCCTCGAGATTGAGAAACACCCTCTGTCTGAAACCAGAGCCCAGTCTGCTCTGATTGGTTAGCTGGCCGACTCTGTTGTGATTGGTCAACCGCTTAGGATGTCCCGCCCCTTAGCCTATCACGTACAATGTGTTGGAGCACTAGCCAATAGAAGTAGTAATGATGTCACGAGAGTGTGGGAAGAATCAGGGATGTTTAGCCTTTACAGACCCACAAACCTATAAAACACCACTATAGGAAATTCAGGACATTATGGGGTCAAAGATACAATGTCCTTTGGCAAACTCTTTTAATATGTTGATGGTTTTTAAGACACATTGGTGTGTTAAACCATTGGACATGTTAACTACAGTAGTGATACTCCTTTATATTGGTTGTTTCCCCTTCAATGTGGTGTAACCCATTGAATTACTATTGACACTTTGAAGAAGCATACCATAGGATTGATGAGTTGTTTTCCACCTTCCATGACTCAGTCTCCAGGTCTATTAAGATTGGCTTTATTTGGATTTGTTGTTTCGGCCTTTTTGTTGGAAATGCTCCAGGTAAGCAGAGGGAAGGTGGGGGGTGGTTGTGGCATTCGAACAAGATGAGAGATTGTCTGTGTTGTCTTGCCAGATTTGTATTTATTTGTATTTTATTTTAACTTGTGTGCTTTCCCATGGGGCAAGCACACAAGTTGTATTGAATTTTACTGGATTTATTTAAACACACCTCCTGTTGCACAGTTAATCAGTCAAAGTAAACATCTTGTTTTCTTGGTTTATTTCCTCAGTTATTGCTTTGTAATGCAATTTTAAGCCAGGAGATTGTCTACTTTATGCGTGCATTCAAGTATTTAAGTCCGATGCCAGAAGGGGTCAATCATTTACCAACCAGAGAGCACTTTGGCGTTGTTTGTATAACTTGCATTTTAATATCTGTTTCTGCAGAGTGTCACCTTTTCACTGCACAAGTCAGCTTTGTCTAAGAATGCCATGGGAAGAAGTCACATTAAGTCTTAACTACGTATTTAGCAGTTAAGTTGTTTGAATTGTTAAACCCTTTGTAGTAAAATTGTGGTTTCAAGATGGAAATATGCAATACTAGTTAAACCGATTTATGTGCCATAGACTTCTGTTAGACTCTTTTTGATGACATTTTTAGAATTTCTTAGGGCACGTTTACCGGTCTGGAATTTTGTTAAATCGGATGACAGATATATAAAATAAAAACAGGCACAGACCGGTGTGGTTAAAAAATAGTTGCCCCAGGAATTCGCAAATAGGGAAACTTATTTTGAGCAAACACAATGTTTTTTGACTGAGGAAAATGTCCGAGAACCTTTGGGAGGAACAGTTTTTAATTTTTAGCCGTCCGTTTCACTGTTCAATGATTTCCAGACTGTACCCTGTAAGCAACGTGGAAGGCAATGGGATGGCATCCCTAACTTAAGGGGATGGTTGTTTGGAACTAAGTCATGCTATATTCACGGAAGGTTTACCATTACTATTTTTCTGTTTTTAAGGGATTTTTCTAATAACGTAGGAATGACCTCTTCTTGAAGTTGTAGGTTGTCCCCACTACAAAATAATTTAAGAAAAATGAAGTTAACTTGATTATAATGGAAGGTGGGTTTTAAGGCCCAATAGTTGAATAAAATGTAAGGAATATTGGATTACCTTCCCTGTTCCCTGGCCCAGGACACCAAATTTGGAGCCCTCAAGCCAATTTCGGTTGAAACAACTTCCTGGGCGTTAGTGCTTCCCTTCTTCCTCTCCAGATCCACCCACAGTTATAACATTTGTCTTTTTTAATTATGGGCCAAAAAGACCAAGTTGAGCAAAAGGTCGCGTTTGGTGGAAAGGGAACTACATTAAGCACATGGTGTGGATTCTTCCTTTTCTCTTCATGACCTCCACACATTTCCATCCTTTGAGCACCACTGTTGGACGGGAAGACAGTTTCATCAGACAGGATTCTCTCTGTGGTTTGTTCCAACTCTTCTTTGGTGTCTTTTCACAGAACACTTGATTAACTCGACGATGAAACAATTTAGCGCGGTTCAAAACAAAGGAATATCTGACTCTCTGGGACTCAATAGGGTAGATTGCCAATAAAACCCAAACAGCCGCCATTTTCTGACAGCTTATTACTGCTATTGAGCCTGAGCCTCCGATTCCGTCTTCTTTTCATTAGCCTTTCAGTGAAAACACACAGCACGCGCCTCTTTTTAGCTCATTTATTTGAAAACTCCTGAATATCAACTTCTTTATCTCTCAGCTTCATCGTCCTGATGCTCCACTCATCAACACTCAGCACTGATGGAGAGGAGGCAGATTGTAACAAATATACTATCAGACGCCAATTTGTCAACAATATGCAGCCAATTACGTGATCGATCTGAGTTTCATTGATAGTATCGAACTTTAGTCCCTGTTGATCCACCCGCTGCGTTTCCACTCATCAATGTGTGTCTCTTTGGGTATTTATAATGGGTATCGTGGTGGCAAGGTACTTGAAGTAGGTAGCCTTTGCAGACCATTTACACACTAACACCGTATATACAGGGTTCTTACGGGCATTTAAAACCTGGAAAAGTCATGGAAATTCCAAATGCTAATTCCAAGCCCTGGAGAAGTTTTGGAAAACATATTTTTCCAAAGTTTTGAAAGGAAGTCATGGAAATGTAACTAAAGTTGGCATCAAATATAATTTATATTGCTATCTAATCGCCTGATATAGTAATACAAAGAAAAACCGTGAATGAATAACGAAAAGCATTAACGACGAGGTATTGCTGGTTAGAGATTTTAGACTGGAACAAAGTTAAAACGCAACACTTTGTTTTTTGCTCCCATTTTCATGGAGATGAACTCAAAGATCTAAACATTTTCTACATACACAAAATAACCATTTCTCTCAAATATTGTTCACAAATCTGAAAAATTTCTGTGATAGTGAGCACTTCCTTTTGCCCAGATAATCCATCCCACTCCAGTGTGGCATATCATGATGCGATTAGGACAGCATGATCATTCACAGTGTGTGCCTTAGGCTGCACAATAAAGCCACTCTGAACGCTGCAGTGCTTTATTGGGGGCGGTCTGGGGGGGTCCGAAAATCCACAGTATCTGGGTGTGAGGGTTAGGATTAGGGTAGGGTAGGGTTAGGTAATGTTGTGAATGGAGTGGCCCCATTGGGGGTGGGTGGGGTAAATTGGTAATGGGAGGCGTTATGTTATGGACTGACGAACACAGAGCCCATCGATTCCACAACATACCCTAACCCCTAACCCTACCTCCACACCAGATATGAATGGTTCGAATACCCTCCCCCCAGAGCCCCCAATAAAGCAAACTGCACTTTCAGATGTGGCCTTTATGTGGCCAGCCTAAGGCCACCTTGCAATAATTAGCTGTCTAATCAGCATCTTGATATGCCACACTGTGAGGTGGGATGGTTATCTCGGCAAAGGAAAGTGCTCACTATCACAGATTTTTCTAGAGTTTGTGAACAATATTTGAGAGAAATGGTTATGTTTGGATGTAGAAAAATGTTTTAATTTGAGTTCATCCATGAAAAATGGGAAGTAAAAAACGAGTATATGTGTGTTGTAGTCGAGTTGATGTTGCTTTACGTGTGTAACTGAGGGAAGCCTAGTTGATTTGTGTTGTGTGTAGATAGCACACGTTTATAGCAGACCTGGTATTTTTCCTGTCCATTCAAATAAACCATCATGGCGCTCGGAGAAGAGTACTTTCCTTGGTCGAGTAAAAAAATTGAACAAGTCCTGGAAGAAGTTCAGTTGGGTGAAAGAGTTTATGAACCTGAATAAACACACCACAGGGAAACGGAAACCCCTAAAGGGGCATTAAAAGGGGTCTCTTTCTCAGTAAGATTTATGTATTTTACTAATCTGGTATTGCTACTTTTGGCTTCTAAGTAGTGACATTCTGAGTGCTTCTTCCTCCACTGATGATTACTCTTTCTCCTTCACTCATCTTTCTTTGTAACTATTATCTCTTTTTCTTTTCTGATTGCAGCGTTATCAGAGAGCTGCATGCTTGCCACGGTGTGATTTTAATACACGTAGTGCACTCACATTATAGACATGGCTGCACCCCTTCTCATTGTGATATGTGTTGTGTGTGTGTTTTTAGGGGGTCATTAACCCGTGCCAGCCATTAAAAGCAGCCGGTGTTCTTGTGTGTGTGTCTGTGTTATCCTGTTTGAATGCGTCAGTGGGGAGGACACAGTGTAAAGCCGTCCTCCTGTGTTCGACTGCACCGACGACTCTTCTCTTCACCGATCTCAAATGGTCTAATACCCACATCTCCCTGGCCACCGTCCGTCTGACCTCTGCTTAACATTCAGCCCGTGTATTCTATTCTTTTATGTTATTCTTCTCATGCCCGCGTTATCCTGTGGTTAATTTTATCTGTCTCCCTCTCCTCTTTGATCTTATTCCACTGTTTTTGATTTATGTGACGAAATAAAACCTGACAGGGATTTATTTGAATTATTGTTTCCTAATCCTGGGTTTTTGGTTTTCTACATATATTGTATTAGGTTAGAGTGTGGTCAGTATAATTGTAATGTATTTCGTAAACCTACATTGAAGGGGTGCAGAGTATTTATGGTTGGTAAATTGTATTGGCATTTTAAAAAGATGAAGTTCTTTATTTCCCAGACGGTTATTTTTGTTTTTGGGGTTACCAGAGGTTTTCTACATTTAGCACAAACGGTTGTATTTATACTCAAGAAATCATTATTTTTCTAATTGAAGGGGAAATTGTTGGTGTTGGTTTTCTCTTTAAAGTGCTATGTTGTGCAAATTAGAGGGTTGTGTAAACACAAGCATAATAATATAATGTTTTAATCAATTCATTAGTCAACCATTGTACAAGATCAGCTTATTCTATATATCATATCGGATGGATTGGGTTAATGAAAGACTATAAAAAGTGGTAAAATATTGGAAAGTATGAAAAATCTACTGTCAAATTATCCCCCCCCCATCTAGACTAATGACATTAAACCACTGCAGATTGAGGTTTAACAGATTATTTTACACTTTTATTTAAGCACGAGACTGAATTTACTTCTCTCCACTACTTTTCTCATTCTCTTTTATTTATTTTTGTATCAATACTTAAGATGTTGTGTAAAGTCTCCCCTTACAATATTATATTTTCCCTCTCCAGGTCTTATTCTGGCCTAATCTTTGCTCCCAGTTTTTTAATCCCTCCTTCTCAGCGTTTCCCCTGCTTTTTAAATGTGGCACATGTTCAGATACATGGATACAGTCCCCTCTAGATTCGAGGACGACTCGGAGTGCCCGATTTTCGACTCAGTGACTCGCTCGGACTCGGTGCCCAC
>NW_011369102.1:128916-133181 GCF_000735185.1 Notothenia coriiceps | reverse complement strand
ATTGCAGCTTATTTGTGTATGCTACTTTTTTTATAAGAATATAGTCATAGTTCATTTCAATACGTTTTGCAATAAACATTGAACCAGTCCGACCCTCGACTAGTACCCATTTTTTTTTTTTGGCCCACTGTGTATTTGAATTAAGAATATAGTCTAAACCATTTGGGTATGCACTTTTTTATAAGAATATAGTTCATACCTGTTTGTATCTAGATTCTGTGATTTTTATACAAAATAAACACAATTCAAGTCTGATCTAGTGATTTTATTGTAAAAAAAAGAGGCATGATACAAAATAGATCAGGTTTAGGAGGACCCCCGCCAGAAGAGTAGTCGGCGGGACCCCAATGGGACAGGACATAGGGTTGGCAGGACCCCCGGCAGGACAGTAGTCGTCGGGACCCCCAACGGGACAGGACATGGAGTTGGCAGGACCCCCGGCAGGAGAGTAGTCGGTGTGACCCCCAACGGGACAGGACATAGGGTTGGCAGGACCCCTGGCAGGAGAGTAGTCGGTGGGACCCCCAACGGGACAGGACATAGGGTTGACACGACCCCCGGCAGAAGAGTAGTCGGCAGGACCCCCAACGGGAGAGGCTAACAACAGCTAGCTCTAACATCGAATAGGACGTATATTTACCTTTTTTCTCCTAAGGAATCGGAATCTGTTACGGTGGGTGAAGCAAGCAGGACCTAAATGCAGATTACACTGTTATTGCCTTTATTTCAAGGATAAAATAATAACTTGGACAAAACAGAACACTCACCGGTGAACTCAGTCACAAACAAAAGACGAACCAACACTGAACACAGGAAGAGACAAGACTAAATAAAGGGAGGGGTAATCACAAGACGAGAAACAGCCGGGCAGGGGAGGAGAAACACAAGGGTGACAGGTGAACACAATCAGACAATTAGACACACCAGGGAAACTAACGACAGGGGGAAAACACAGGAAGAAGGACCAGACAATATACCAAGAGGAAAACATGACAGGGAGAACAGCAAAACAAGACATACAAAACGTGACATAACACAATAATCGTAACAGAATCTTCGTTGAAGTTGATGATTACGATTGTAAAGCAGTTTTGAATGTAGCATATAACGACTGTAAAGTTGGTAGTAAAGTCGTCCCATTTCTTCCATTTCGTTTCGACAGGGCAAAACCAAAACGAGTAGTGCTTCAACACAATCGGCCATTGTTGTTGTGAGCTGTGAGGGGTTTCCGCGCGGTTTGGCCTTATGAAGTAGGCACGCAAACGGTTACGTCATGACGCAAACGATGACGCAATGAAGCAGCACCAGTCGGACTCTGGGCGGTGTGAAAAGAGCCGAAGCTAAACCGAAGAACCGGTTCTGAACCTGAAAAGCGCTAGCACGGAGCTTGAACCGGAGTTGCGTTGGTGTGAATGAGGTATGACACACTGCCTGAGGAAGGTTATGTGTATTTTGTCATTAACTTTTTCATCACTTATTTAGGTGACGATCCAACATTCATGCTGCTACTCTTGTTCAAACTGCATCCACCAAACAATATGATTTACCTTTCTCCACCTCCCGAAAAGAACCAAAATCTGACTCGGTGTGAAATGTATTTTTTAGCTGTTCTGGTGGCATTTCCTTGCGATCTTCTTCATGTCATCAGTCTGAATGAATATTTATACGGGGCGTTTCTTTGACTATTTATAGGCAAATACGGGCGTTAGGTGAAGCCCGCAAAAGCAGCGCCGCATTTCAAGTTGATTGTGATTTATGGAGGGAAACCGGCGTAGGACGTGCGTGCGCAGTGTTTTCTAAATCGGAATATTTGTGCGTATTTACTTTCTTTGTCCTACGTACGCCACCTTCCCACGTGAATCCTACGCAAAGCTTTATAAATGAGGCCCCTGGACTCACACCTGACATCATGTCCAACTTCCGGCCCATCTCCAATCTCCTCTTCCTATCAAAACTAATAGAACGTGTTTTTTAGGCAGCTAGGAAATAGCTTCACATCTCAAATCAAAAGTGCTAAGTCTAAGTATTATCTGTCAGTTACCACAAAAAACCTGAATAATCCTAGACCTACTACACAGAGCTCGCCACACACCACTCCTACGCCCGTCACATAAAGACCGTACTAAACGTCAAATAAATCTTCACACCTACTAACTCGGGTATGTCCTACGACAATGTCAATCAGGTCAGAATCTTTGCCTACTTACGCACGCGAATCCCAAGTCGTCGGCCCTTCCTCTCACGGTCCCCATTACAAAAAACTCACACTTCTTCCGTCATAAACCACTATACCAAATACACAAAATATTTAAACTCGGACCGAAGTTTTCTAATGAGGTTCAATTCCACTTACACTCCTCTCCCCCAATCGCACCGCAACAGCTTCCCACTACCAACTTCAAGACCCACACACACCCTACGCCCTACCCCAGGCTAATACTAGAGACTAAACAGCGAACAAGTCACTTTCTATCAAACAAACGTAGGCCTACACTAAAGACTCTTGTTCAAGCCACTTCCAGACCTCACTGCCCAACACCGTCAGTACACAGAAACACCTCTACATTACACCTACCTGTTGGGCGCGCGTCGTCGCTATGACCTTCCACACACAGCCGCCTACTTAAATAGGTTCCCACTCTTATACCTCCTACTTCTCCCTGTTCGTGTCTTGGGACCCCCTACGGAGCCCTGTCTCCTCGTCGACCTTTTCCACGTCATAACCTGACACAACCACTCCATCCTAAATACGGTCCCTCTCACGTCACTACAACCTCACTACTAAGGGCTACCCATCGTCGTCCTACCCCCACCACTCAGCTTGCGACGACACTCAGGACTCCCTCTACTCCTCTCCTCCTCCACAATCACTAAGACTCCTCCCGACAAAGACACGAACAAAACACGTCTTAAGGCCTAACTGTCGCCAAGATTGCCAATGAACCTCGAACTACTTCCCTAAAATACAACCACTCATGTAAAGAAAGTAAAAGTTTAGAAATAAATGGTCTCCACGGAAACTCTATTAACTAGACTAAAAAGTTCCCTCTGGCGTCGTTCATCCAATGTGTACCTCGCCTTTTGGTTACTTTCCTGCTCCAGTCACCTATGATAGTCTCAAATGTCCCCGATGTCACACTGCCTTCTGTTGTCATAGCTCCTCCGCTACCAGTCGGATAAGATGTAAAACTTCTAGACAAGTTCGTCACCTCCTCCGACCGCGTCGCTATTTCCGACGCACTGGATTCCAGTCACGCCCGACCCGCTGCCCCGCTCGTACATTGTCTTTGTGTAAGTAGAAAAAGTTCTACTGACGTTCCGTCCAAGACCGCGTCCGTCGATTAGAAGGGACCGCTACTAACAGCGCATTTCCAGTTTGGAGCAACACATCGATCCGCTGCGTGAGTCCCAGAACGCGGGGTACCATTTTGTTCGACCACTATTAGTCACTCGACGTGGCGTGTTAGCAACTTCATAGTCTCGCAGCCGGTTACAGCATATACATAGACTGTTCAGTAGTAGACCGCTGAAAGGACCGTCTTAGAGCCTTTGTTCTTCTTTCCCAGAATTGGCTTCTTCTCCTCTTCATAACCGATAACCGAGACTGACACAGAGAACGAGAGCTCCTCCTCATAGGCTCGAGGCCAGGTCCCCCAAGGGCACCCACAGCCCAAAGTAGCTGCCAACTCGCAACCCACGCGTACACCTATCCGCCCGCATAGACTGAACAAGTCCATTCCGTCCCGTACAGTATCATTCACGTTCCAGCCTAGGTCACTCAGGCCGTGTCCCACTTGTTCGTCCCATTGACTCACTGCATACGGAACAAGGACCGCAGCTTCCCTCTTTGCTCCTGAACAAGATTTCTCTTTGCCGGTCGATTGTGAGTCACAACCATCTCTCATCAAAACTGGACTTCAAATTTTCTCTGCGTGTATTTTAGACGTCGAGAGAAACTCTTTTGTTTCCAAGCGCCACACAGACACCTGGTCGGCCCAAAGGAATCCTAGCATTGAAACCACTTCCGAAGTACTTGTTGTAGTTATCATTTTCCCTCTTATTCGAACTTCCCAATGCTTGGTGGGAACAGTCTCAATCCTTTGTCTTAGTTTTGTCTTCTCGGTGTCCTGTGTATTTACGAGTAATTTGTGTTAAATTGTATCAATCGCGGACAGGCTATATCACGGTCTCACCACACCATTCCGTTCACTCTCATCGAGTAATGCCTCAAAGTGACCCACCTATAGCTAAAATTACCAAAAGGG
>NW_011369102.1:110698-128871 GCF_000735185.1 Notothenia coriiceps | reverse complement strand
TAAAGGTCACTTCAGAAACATTTCTGTTATATTCCATGTAATTTGCTTTAACATCCGACGATAGGCAATGAATATCTGAAATGCTTGACAATAATACATAGAACAAGATGTCCAGATCGTGTGTGTGGAGCCGTGGTGCGGCAGTACCAATTATTTTAGGCCCGCTAAAATAATCTGGATGGCCACCTTTGCCTGGTTCAGCCTTCCATCTGTGCACAAACTGTATCTCGTGCCCTCATTGGTCATGTGCGCCGTTCGTGTGGTTTGGAGGAGGGGCTCTGTAAGGAAGTTTGAAGGAAGGGGCCAGGATTTTTTTCGGCTGGCTACTTTCAATTCTAGCGCTACTCGGCTGGTTTCTCCAATTCTTAACTACCCTACCTTTAATGTTAAATAAAGTTAATTTAAAGACTGAGCTGCTTTACTTTATTATGCATAAAGTCGTGTTTAATTACAGGAACTGGATGTTTATATACAGGCCGGCTCTAGACAATTTGGCACGCCCTAGGTGAGATTTGAGCTGGGGCCCCAGCCAGAGAATCGTACAATAGAAAATAGTAAAGATCAATAGAGTATCCAAGGAACACCAATGGATATGGGGGAGGGACGTCATCCTTTGTAGGGGGGTCCGGGGTTATGCCCCCCGGGAAGAATTTTTGACATTTTAAGTAAAATGCTCAATCTTGGTGCACTTTGGAGCAATGATTTACTTACTAGATTCTGTGGGTACAAACTCTAAGACACCCATATGAAAAAGATCGGTTTTACATTCTTAATCAAATAAGTATGTGAACATAACCTAATAACCTGACCATAGCCAATAACAATATAATTAACTTATTTATTTTTGTTGTTCTTCATAATCTATTGACCTAATACATTTATATTTGTGTATATTTTAATCTCTCCATGTTTTAAAACAATATTTGGTTACTGTCCTTATAGCATACAGAAATGAGTATACCTGCATTTATATTGGGTGCTTTGGATATTTGTTTACATAAATGTGATCAAACCGTTTTGAGACCCACTGATGATAACTTAGACGAAAGTGAACTACTAAACACTCAGATCTTACCTCACTGGAGCTGTAGTTATAGCTCTACTGCTGAAGTGACCTCCCCACATTGTTGTAGAATCTACTTCTTATATCCGTTAGAGCAGGCTAGCACCAGTTCTAATAACAACTCCAGCGCGGTACCGGTGCCGGCCCTTCTCTTTCTTCCCTCGCTCGCTTCCACGCTCACTCGCACATTTGGCTGTTGAGCTGGGGGCGCCAGATTAAGCCAACATCCCCCTTTCATCCACTTACAGCGCCCATCGTACAGGACAAATGAAAAGTGTAACCGGGGTGAAAAGGTGTTACACTTACTTAATTATGAATATTGTTACATCAAGGCCGAAAATTAGGATGAGCGCCAATGGTCAAAGGTGTTTTTCTACCAGCGCAGCGCCTCCAAAGATCTGGCGCCCTAGGCGAACATCTATAACGCCAGTGCTACGGGCTGGCCCTGATTATATATGTATAACACTGACTCTCTGTTTTTACAGGTGTGTGTCTGCAGACTGTGGAGAGTGAAGGTTACCCCTCCCCCGTTGTCATCCTGCCCTATATGAAACACGGAGACCTGCACAGCTATCTGCTCTACTCGAGGCTCGGAGACTTTCCTGTGGTTAGTCTGAGTTCAAACTATAAAAGCAGAGTCAGCGACATAAACGCACAAAGTCCCACACTTTATTGGGTTTATAAGTTCACATGACTTTCTGTAAGCAAAATGGGATCCAAGGGTCAAAATAGACGTAGCGTATTTGTTACAGTCCCCAACCACACCTTTCTGGTAGCATGCACACTGAGATCACGAAAACACACTATATGTGTCATTCCTATCTCCAGTGTTACTCATTAAAAGATGAGATGTTATTTTGGAATCGAAAACTGCTATACGCACTAAGTCCCCGAAGAGCTGGCTTGAGAAACACAAGCCTGATAAAAACAAAATTCTTACAGAATGTTGAAACATCCATGAGTTCGGCAAACATTCAAAAACAAAGTGGGGTTGGAACTTATTGTTCCCACAGGAGGAGGTTGTTAGTATCTGGAACAGGGAGCACTCGGTTCAGGCTGAAACATGGATTCTAGTGCCCTCTACTGAGCAGAAAGGGAACATCAGCCATGTGAGACTAACATATTTTTGTCTTTGTGATGTCCTGCAGTACCTCCCGTCTCAAATGCTGGTTAAGTTCATGACTGATATTGCCCGTGGGATGGAGTACCTCAGCCGCAAGAACTTCATTCACAGGGATCTTGCCGCTCGCAACTGCATGTAAGATAATCTCTGCTTCCGCTTTCTGCTTTCTCAGTTCCTGAATGTGTTATCAGTTACTCTTTCTCTTTCTTGATGAATAGATTAAAAAGCACTGAATGTAGACAAAGAGCCTGCGCTAATAGCAACTATGCTACAGATTAGATAAACATTATATTTTTTTGTATAAAAGTTTAAATTTGTAGTCCGGTAGCTTTCAAATGAATGTAGTGGAATAACAAAATGTTTCAACCATTACCTGTCTGCCCTTTCATAAATGCAGCACTGTAACTCTTGTTTATCTGTCTCAGGCTGAATGAGAACATGAATGTGTGTGTGGCAGACTTTGGCCTTTCCAAAAAGATCTACAACGGAGACTACTACAGGCAGGGCCGCATCTCCAAGATGCCGGTCAAGTGGATCGCTATCGAAAGCCTGGCTGACCGCGTCTATACCACCAAGAGTGACGTGGTTAGTTCATCTATCCTGTGTTTGTGTGTGTTTGTTTGACTGACAATGTGGGGACTACCTACTATCTGGGGACTGGTACCCACAAGGTTCACTATTTAGTTTATGTGTCGAAGGCTTAAGCTTACGGCTACAATTTAGCTTCAAGTGACACGTTGTCCTTATAGCTACAAGTGTTTAGATCCTACTGGGCATAGGGATGGATAGATGATATTGAGAAGCATTTCGAGAAGTTTCTGAGGATGTTTTGTATAACATTGTAAAAAATAGTATCTATTGGAATGGTTCTCTGCCAAGGAAGAAAGTACTTTTAAATATTGAACAGTGACCATTCATGTCTACGGAGCCCTGGAGGGTTCAAAGAGAGAAAAATAAATGAAACGTTTTACTTAAAATTTAAATTGAGGCCACGCTTTATTAACTTGTGCGCACGAGTGGTTAGTTTTATGACGAATATGTCCAGTCGCCAGGGTGTGTGTGTGTGTGTGTGTGTGTGTGTGTGTGTGTGTGTGTGTGTGTGTGTGTGTGTGTGTGTGTATGTGTGTGTTTATGAATGATAGTATCGTTCGTTCCGGTGCACTCCGGCAGAACTATAGCACTTTCTTTCACTTGGGAATACACATATAACTATGGAGAACCAGATTTGTGTAAATTACTGTTCGTGGTAATTTAAAACAAATGCCGGTGGTGTCGGACACACACAAACACACCGAACACGCACACACAGAGCGGAGCTGAGAACAAACACACACACACACACACACACACATACACACACACACGCACGCACGCACGCACGCACGCACGCACACACACACACACATCATGCGCCCCGGTGACAGGACATCTCCTTCATAAAACGAGGGGGAATACTCTGGTAGTTCGATGTGTGTAGAGGTGTGTGTGGTTAAACGTAACAGCCTCGATCTCTATTCAGCTGTACTAATGAAGGGAAACACAGTGAATTAAACAGTAAAAGGCACAGCTCTTTGCAGCTGGTGCTGCTCTTCTCAGATTCTGCTGAGTTACACGTTACTGCCTCCAGTGCCCTGTACGACGAAGCCAGTTCAACAGACCCTGGATATGTTTGATTTACCCGTCTTAACTAACCCTAACAAACGCGATGTCGCTAAGCGGTCCTACGAAGCTGGTTATCAACTCAGTAAATCAACCAGGGTTTCTCTGTCCGGCTGAGAGCGCGTTCACTTCACAGGGACGGGGTTAGCAACATTTCACCAATCACAAACATGGAGACGCGTGCTGACAGCGCAGCGTCATACTTCATGAATTAATAGTGTAAATAGCAAATCCTGCTTCGTAGTACAGGCCACTGGTGCCGCAGAGATTTCATAAAGTGAAGGAGGTTTTCCTTCTATAAAACAGCTGTGGGCAGCAGATACTGTGAGTCACGGACAGGAATCCCTCAATTTAAATAAAACGAGGCCACGCTTTATTAACTCGTGCGCACGCTTTATTAAATCGTGCAAACGAGAAAGTCAAACGTGGCCACGTTTTATTTATTTTTCGCTCTATGAACCCTCCAGGGCTCCGTACATGTCTAAGGGGCTGTAGTACAAAAAAATATTTCAGGTAACTATTGGTTAAAGTTTATCAACATAGTACAGAGTTAGACATGCAGCTACAGTAATGCAAGACTAAACAATGTCCTCAGAAGTTACAAAAACAGCATTATTTGAAAAATAAACTGCTATCTGTTTAATTTTTAAATGTAATCGTTCTCTTAAAAACTGATAGCTAGCATTATTTCAATAGCTTCATGAAGACATAGCTCTGATGTTTTGAGCCAAATGTTTCCATGTGAACAGTAACAGCTGATACTGCATGTATTCCTGAGGGGCCCGTTCGCGTTTCCATGCACATGTGAAAGTCTTCATGCTGCGTAAGCGCTAAAATGAATGTGCATTCTTTTGTAAGTAAAAATAGGATTTCCATAAAGCCTAGAAAAACATGCCTGTGTTATTTCTATAACCAGTGTTTGACCAGTGAAGATTGATGTTTGAGAAGTGTGCGTGGCAAGGCGTGTAAACCCTAAAGGAATTTAAACTTCTTAACCCTTTGTTAATCCTTTCTATTTCCCATTTCTGTCTCCCTCAGTGGTCGTTTGGAGTTACCATGTGGGAGATCGCCACGAGAGGCCAGACTCCGTACCCTGGGGTGGAGAACAGTGAGATTTATGATTATTTGAGACAGGGAAACCGTCTCAAGCCGCCTCCAGATTGTCTGGACAACATGTGAGTGTGGACTACTTAACCTTCACATTCTTCATAAAGAACGTACTCAGCTGATGATATAGTATCTTGGAAATCTTTTACCTCCTGTTGAGGATTACATTTTTGCCATTAAGTCAGAAAATGTTTTGAATGTTACCTACAGATTATTATACACAGTTTAAGAATTTAAGTGAACCTAGATATAGAATTCCTAATACGAACAGCTTGTATTTTTTTATGGGATTTCTTATTTCATATTGAGAAGCAGTCTTTTGCTTTATTTTAAGTAAACACATTACCAAACAGGTTTAATAAGTTCATAACGATGTGCAAGGAAATTCCCCCCAAATAATGCATTACTTGCATCTAATTTCTAATACTAAAAACAGGAAACATTTGAAAGATTTTTCAAGATCTACAGCAAGAAACAAATGCATTCAGGAGTAAAAATTACGATTTTAAGAATAGTTATTCTAACTAATATACTGTTTGTGAGGAAAGTAAATAATAATTTGTATTTGTATTTAATGAATAAGTGCCAAATGAAGTTTTCCTGTCCTAGATATTCCCCTAGATAGGCCCTGTTCACTATAATGTTTTTCACAGTCTTCCACAATGTGCTAACATTAATGACATGTCCTCTCCTCCTCTCCAGCTACGCCCTGATGTTCTCCTGCTGGCTGCTGAGCCCCAAGGACCGGCCGTCCTTCGAGGCGCTGCACTGTCAGCTGGAGAAAGCTCTGGAGGATCTGCCAGACACCCAGGATCCCGAGGAGATCCTGTACGTTAACATGGACGAGTCTTCCATAGAGCTCGGGGCCGTCGGTGGCCGTGATCCCATGGGGGGGCCGTCCCCTCTCTGCCTGAAGGGCCTGGACTCTGTGACCACGGTGGAAGTGCACCACCCAAACCGCTACGTCCTCTGTCCCCAACACGAGACCACCCGGCCCCTCTCTGAGTCCCTGGAGAGCCTGGACATGCCGGTGTCGTCTGCCACCGCCACGCTGCCTCAACAACCGTCCTGCCATTCCACCCCCAACCCAACCCCAGCGCCCACCCCGACTGTGGAGCTGCTGGAGTACAGGGAAGGCTCTAGAAAAATGCCGTGGCAGTGATGGCGTCACCCATAAAAGTCTGGCCAAAGTGTGCCATCCTTAAACCCCGGTCCAAGAAGTAGATCCTCTTGCTACTGACTGCGTGAAACCTAAAGTGCCCCTAAGTAGATATTTTTGCACAAACACACACAAAGCATTCCAAGGAAGTGAAGAATTGGGATTATTTCCTTTGTTAACCCTTATGCTTCTGTTTTGAGCACATTTCCAAGAGAGTGTGAAAAGTGTAGCCAGAGGGACACTGTTACCAACGGGGTGATCTGGTTTAGAGCACATGTCGTTGAACTCGTACACTGCAGCACAATCAGAGAAACCCAACTCCCCGTCGCTATAGCAATACAACTACCGGTACACAGCAGATCGATCTCCTTCACTTGAAGCTCAAGAATCTGATCGTGAAACCAGCTCAGACACTGCCAGCCTGAATCTACAACTAAACAAACTCAGCAGCTTGGACGCTAAAAAGCGCTAACGTGGAATCCCTGATAACTCAGCAAAAAGAAAACTGAGGACTGAAGAAAAAATTGACAAATGTCTGCCTACATTGATACCGTTTATGAAGGGCGATAAGGAAGGTTATTTTGAGCTACATATTTCTTCTACTTTGAGCTGTGTTTTGTCATGATGATAAGATTTTCTCTCCCCACAGAAAGCCGACTGAAGTTAGAAGACCTTTGCCCTTAAGCTACAGAATATGAATGAAATTGAAATTTAAACAACTAATTAATAAAAAGAGACCATCATCTGCAAAGAAAATAACATTCCACTCAGGCTATAAGAGCTGGTTCGAATCCGAAATCTCCATTTCCGTCCAAATGTAGCGCTACTAATCCCAGACACTTTGCATTTAGCACCTTGAGCCATTTTCAGTTCACACAAGGCACCTCTTTCCTCTCTAACAACCTGTGAAAGTCCTGATTCAACTAGTCGATAAATCTTCGTCTTAACTCAGGAAGCGGAGAGTTAGACTTTGTAGGTACTGGTCCAATGAATAGGGTACAGATAATCCAGGGCAGATGGATGACTGAGGATAGGTACGGACAGGATGGAGTTATCCAGGGCAAACTGTGGGATAAGCTCCTCCCCTTTGCTTTTGGCTCAAGCACAGTGTTATTACATATTTTGTAAAAAAAAGAAAAATGTAATGCTGATTTTTGTATTTCTACGACTTTGCACTAATGTTGGTTTTTATATCCTTGTATGTTTGTTTATAGTTTGTATATCTTTTACGCTTTTTTGTATTTTGTGTTGTTATTACTTTTCTCAAGTCATCTTGCGGCATCTCGCATAAAATCTTTGCATATAAAGGCAGAGAACGAAGCCTGTGAAAGCATATCAGGGCGATTCTTTTCTGTAAATGTGCAAAAGACTGGGAAACATGACTAACCTCGTCGTCTGACATCTGACTCTCTCTTCCTGGGATATTTCCATTTCTCGAGGTTCAACACTGTAAATAGAAGTGTGGTACCACACAGATACAAAGTGTGTATATCCAAACCTCTGCTTTGAGGTCCACTAGCTGCAACTTTGCATCATGCATGCACTTATTCTTTATATACGTTTATATATATTTGCTTTACTTCATGATTTTGTAATTGGAATGGACCATATTCCTTCACACTTTTTCTGAGAATTGGCTGTGTTTCTCAGATGTTTACATCAAAGGTACTCAATTACAACACAGTATATAGTGTAGCATTACTGAAATCATTGTTAAAGGGCCCATGTCATGCTTTTCCGGTTATTACCCGTCCCCTTGTGTGTTATGAAGGTTTTTCTGCATGTAAACGGTCTGCAGAGTCACAAACCCTCAAAGTACACCCTGTAGCGAGTAAAACTCTGAAACAGAAAAAACCTGTCTATGCTGCCCCAGAACGCCTCGTTGGAGATTTCTCTTTTTCCGTTGTTTCCTTCCTGGGTTCTGTGACGTGTTAACACCCAAATCAACAACAAATTACCGGATTGGTCCATTTGGGCCAACAAGCCGTTTAGGACAGAGAGTGAATACCTGGTGAATACACATACTTTACAGAGATGCTGTATGAGAAACCAATGTGAGTTTGGAAAAGTGCACAATTTAAATCTAATCTAGTAGTCTAGTCTCAACAATGGAATTATGATCAGTAGAAATGGCCATGACATGGGACCTTTAAGACAGATGTAAAGTTCTCCTAAAGCTGCATTCACATGACACATGATTTGCTCTTTGCTCAGCCACTAAAGTTTTGTTTCTATATTTATGTACCCTGCTAGTATGCGGCACCACATACAGCTTTCATTGAATTGGTTGCGTATCAAAAGATTATCATTAAATGTGGAAAAACTTAAAATAATTTGAACTTTTGAGTACCACTCGGCGACAATCGCGTGACGCCGAGGGTAGAAACACAACGTCAGCACAGCCGTATTACTGCTTTTCATGTGAATGCAGCTGAAGACATGTGCTACTGTATTCTCACTGAGGAGTCATACATTGTTTTTGAACAACAGAAAGTGACACTGGGGCACTCCTATAATTTGGTCTGTATAAATACTTCGATGCTGACTCATACTGCATTACATAAGCATTGTTTTTGAAACATTTTGGTCTTAAACCTTTCTTTGTGGAAAAAAAGACTTAAATTCCTTCATGATTACAGTCTGGTCAGCCTTAAGTTTTTACCTTCAGTGCCTTCAGAGAGCCGGTGTTCTGCTTTGCAGTGAATGTCTGTTTGGATTGTGATTCTCCTGTAACAAGTTGGGAGAAGACTGTACTTTAACTGCCTTTATCTTGTGACTATCATGATTTGTAAAGTTTTATATACCTACCTACAGTATTTTGTACAAGAAATAAACATGTTTATCATGAATCAGCCCTGAGCTTTTATGTGTTCAATATTAAAGGTGCCCTATTATGCTCATTTTCAGGTCCATATTTGTAGTTTGTGCCTCTCCTGTGACATGTTCAAAAGCCCTTTCATTTTTCTCATACTGCCGGTGCTGCATCACTTCTTTTCACCCTCTGTCTGAAACCAGAGCGCAGTCTGCTCTGATTGGTTATGTGTTCCGGCCCTTAGCCTATCACAAACAGTGTGTTGGAGCACAAGTGACAGTAAGGCCACTTTCGCAGGGGAGTAAACAAAGGAGTCCAATGCAGGCATTTCAGGGGGAGTATGTGGGAGAGAAACTCCCTCTGGAGGGAACACAGGGATTTTAGCCTTTGCAGACCATTTACACAAACAAACACCTATAGAACACACTCCAGGAAGGTAAAACCCCAAAAAGCAGAATAGGGCCCCTTTAATACTATTAAACATTTTTTTTTGTTTATTTACTCAACAATACAGCAGATGTTGAGATCACTGTTGAGGTTGTCTGGTTTATTATCGAAAAGCAAGAAACTGCTAATAAACAACACAGTGTCTGACATGTCAGCTAACAGCTGAAAAACACTTGAAATGTTTGAATAATGTTCAGAAAGTATAGTATCTAATAAGGGTGTTTTTCCTCAGAAGTGGATGTAGGAGATCTGCACGTCGCCATCTATCTCCAGCATGTCCACCTCATTGAAGGACTGCAGGCGGTGGACAAAGTCGAACAAGTGCTGCCCGTTCACAAACACTTTGAACCTCTGGTTCCCGCAGCGGATCGACATCTGAGACACAGAGGCAGAAAATTAAGCGGATTATAGGCCTGCAACAATTATTTTATATTATCAGGTAATTGTTTTGGCTATAAAATATCAGAAAATAATTTAAAACGTCCAATGTGGTTAATCAAAGTCCACTTTTAAATGTCTTGTTTTGTCAGCCCAAAACCCAAAATGATCAACTTTAATGTGATACAACATTGAACAGAAAAGACCAGAGGAAAGAAGTCCTATTTGAGAGGCTGTAAACAGCATTGTTCTTCAATATCAAATAAAATCATATACAGTATATCAAATATCACAAAACTTAAAAAATTGTTTTCTTTCCATGGACTAAAGTAACGATTAGTCAAGTCCAGTAGTTTGACTAACGGCCCGTCCACACACAGGCATGAAAAAAATCTTGAAAAATCTTGATGCTGGTCATGTCTGTAGCTTGGCGATTTCACGCGCCCAAGGCGACCAACAACCAATCAGGAATCTCCCAGGAATCTCCCGCCCGCCCCCGGCATACAAAGCCTGTCCATTCAATGTTAAAACGAAGTAAACTGGATATAAACTCCCCAAACAGGTGAAAACCTAACAGTTTCACCAACTGTCTCTGCCACCTCCCTCCATGCCTGGTTCCTCCGGTTTAGGTCCCGGTAGGTGGACAGAGAGCAGTCGTAAAGGACAGGGACATTTCCTACAGCGATGATTAATTTATCCTCCATTTTATGACATATGGAAAAGACCGCAGCGATATCTGCATACAGTACACGCGGTTTGATTGGCTAGCGCTTGCACTGGCGGGATTTGCATAAACGGGATTTGATTGGCTGATGCCAGCTTTGAGCATCAAAAGTTGAACATTGCTCAACTTTTGATGCTCACGATGCTTGCAAAGCCATGCTCCGCTCCCCAAAATGCAGTTCGGCGAAGATTAAAAATCTTCGACGTCACCCCATTCAAGTGAATGGGCGAAGCTTTGAAATATTTTTTTCATGCCTGTGTGTGGACGGGCCGTAATCAAACTGCAGGGTACTGGATTGCAGCTATCCAATGTGAAATACATATTTAGAACTAAATATGAGGTCAGTGTGACAGATTCTACTTACATCAAAGTACTGTCCCTCCATGAAGGGGTTCATGTTCATCTCTCTGTCCTCCTGGCCCCAGGTCCCTCCGATCATGCTGTTCCTCACCACGACCCCCTCCCTTACCCGGGGGTTCATGTGGAAGGCGATGTCCCGAGATCTGCTCACCAGGAAGTTGATGCACAATCTGCAACACACAGAAATCAGTGTGATCGATGTCTGTTTGCACTCACACTCTAATGACGTTAGTGTGTGTAATCACTAATAACACACGTGTTGGCTCCATAGGGCAACATCCCTCTGACGATGATGGTCCTCTTAGGGTACATGCCTCCTGGGATCATGTTAGAGTACGGTATGGGCTAAAAACACGAAGCAAAAACTCAATTAGACAGGTAATATCCAAACAAGACTGAAATTCCACAGCAACACTGGTGGCCCTGTGAGGCCGGATTCTTATAGGAGACAGTTCTACTGGGTTTATCTGTGCACTGATCATTTTGGGACACTTAACTTGCCAGGCTAAGTTTTAAGATGTTATACTAAGCTCAGCCTTCAAATGCATTTAACGGAACAAATAACTTCACAGCTTTGAGCAGAATGCCACAGGGGACATCTTTAGTTACGACAGTGAAATGAAAAATGAATTTGCTTAACTTGAATGAGTTCATTGTTTTGCCACACAAGGTCAAATAGCAGAGCTTCAGGTAATTCACTGTATTATCAGTGTTGGTGTGCAATGAGGTCTGATTGACTAGACACATGTAATGCATTCTGTTCTGTTGCCACAAGAGGGCAATTATTGCATGTTTTAAAATAGAAGTTGAAAATAGTTGTTTGAAAGACCATTGTTTAAAGGTAGCCCAATGACGCTCTTTAGGCTGCCATTGCTGGTAATAGAAATGATCATCATCCCCTACAAAGCAGAATGGTATTTAGACCCACCCCAGCAGTTCCCCCATCAGCTGTGGTGCAGAGCAACTGAGCTGCCGCCACAGGTGTCAACACCTACAGTAGTAGCTGGTGGGCAAAACAGGCAGCAAATACACCAAATACTATTAAAAAGGTTAGTGAACTTCAAATGAGTGTTGACCAAATTGTACTTACAGGGTTGTAGACTGGCTGCCCGCCCATGCCCTATAATCAGAGTAACAGATATAATATTTAAATTGGAGTAGCAGAAGGAATCAAATATACATAGGGCTTTATTATCTCATGTAGTGTTCTCACCGGCAGGTTTGATCCTGGGAATCCACCCTGACAGGAAAAAAAAAGTAAATCAACTGAATAAGATATGTTGTTCACACAAACTACTTTTTTATATACACATGCTATGAACACATGATGTAAGTCAAAAATAAATCGGTTATAATAATATTTTTGACATACCCCCATACCACCTCCCATGTCTCCTGGATAACCTCCCTGTAAAGAAGCACATGGTATTGTTCAGTGATTTGTTGTGAATTATTGAGACTTTTTTTGAAGTTATTTCGAGATACATGTGGCATTGGTGAAGAGCAGAAATAGTTTATACTTATTTTATTATTATTATTTTTTATAAGAAATGTATTCACCCCCATGCCACCGCCTGGACATCCTCCCTGTTGAAAAGAGGTAAATGTGTCAAATTCTGTTTAGTGATGTATTTCATTTAGTTTGACAAAATCTTCAGCCTAAATGTATTTACTTCCATGCCTCCTCCCATGCCTCCTCCCATACCTCCTCCCATATCACCTGGGTATCCTCCCTGTGTATCAGTTAGAACGAGCAAGGAGAAGTGAAAATGATGCCCGCTGGTTCTCATATATTTACAGTATTTTTGAAAGGAAACTGCACTTAAAGACAAACGGAACATACCCCCATGCCACCTCCTGGGTACCCTCCCTGTTAAAAGTGGTGACCATGTTACATCCAGTCCAGTGCTGATTTGAATTGCATTTTCATCTTTATAGTATACTTACTTCCATGCCTCCTCCAATGCCTCCTCCCATACCTCCTCCCATACCTCCTCCCATGCCTCCTCCCATGCCACCTGGATATCCTCCCTAGAAGACCAAACAGAAGTGTAAAACTAAACAAACATCACAAAACCAATAAAGACAATCTTTGTAAAGTACACATACAAAAAGTTGACGAACACTATTTGTTTACCACACAATCATATGTAATACTATGCATGAATACACTTGCTAACAACTCTTCTGCAAGTTCTACTACTGGCACTATTTTTGGCAGCAGTTTGCATTAAAACTTGTAAACATGTAACAGTAGGGTTTATATATTTAACAGTTGTAATAACAGGGCATTTGCTGCAACTTAATATTACACATTTGTCATTGAACATTAAAGTTTAAATTCACATTTTTATATTCAAACCTAGCAAGTTGAAGCAAGCACACACATTTATTAAACCCAGTATTAGCCCAAAGCATTATTCTGAAACAGCGGGGACGTCACACCCCAATGACGTTTATGGTCTGGATGCGAACATCTCCTGCGATCTGCATGGCACGAACCCTCTGCACGGGGAGGCGGTGCTCGAAGGTGTAGAAGTCATTCCCGTCGACTTTGATCTGCAACAGGATCATCAAATGTGCAGCAGAGTTGGCCATCAAATCAAATCAAGTTTTATTTACATAGCACATTTATAAAGGATTTTTGGTCGAGCCAAAGTACTGTACATATAATAAAAATAGCCTACAGCAGAGACACTTTACAGCGAATACAATAAGCACAGATTGTGCCATGGCATTTGTGTGGTCCAAAAAGTAAGAGTAAGAAATGCAGAGTGAATATGTTTAAATGTTACTTCTCAAAGCTAAAAACCACAAACAATCCTGCCGTAGAACAAAAGCTTAAAAAAGTTCAACTTGTCTTTATCAAAAGATGACAGCTTACTATAAATCCTTAAGTAAAAAGCATTAAGTAAATGTTTTTATAAAAAACTACAATTGAGTTATTATTGGTCAACAACTATATCTCCTGTGGATGCCTATAAGTGAAAGTCTGTATCCTTAATGATGAGTGACAATGATAATACTTGAAAAAGAATAACAAATATTTCTTTATTGCAGAAATTAAGTGAGTGTTAACAAATATGTTAACACTGAAAATGCCCTTATATGTTCTTACATCTACTTAATTGTTCCTTGGGGTCAAATATTGACATTTTGTCTCAACTATCAACCTCTGATGCCTATGCGCAAAGCACTCTTTAGAATCTCTATCTGACACACCAGGTCTACGGTACGGTATTGAGGTGTATGCAAGCCACTTAAATAGAAAATGTAAAAGCTAAATGACAGGTAATGAATGTGTATTGCATAGAACCATTCATTAAAGGTTTAATAGAAAACATGTTAATGTGAAACAGGGGGTTAATCTAAAGTGGTACACAGAGAACATTGTGTTAGAGCTCCTGGTTGTTCTGACCTCGTAGCCTCGTGAAGTTGCCAGGATGACCATTTCGAAGGCTTTGCCTTTACAGAAGGGCATATCATGAGTCTTGTGCTCACTGCCCCAGGATCCCCCTTCACACGAGTTGAAGACCACCTTGTCCCATCCGTCAAATCGAGGGTTGAAGTGGAGGGCGAGGTCGCTGGACTCAGACTCTCCACATAGCAGGTTGATATAGAACCTGCCAAAGGAACAGCAGAGACATTCTGTCACTGAGTCCTCTAGTGACTGATATGTTGGATTAGTGTTAGGAAACAGAAATGCAAACAGTGCAGGTGGGGCAGACTGGAAATAAATCTCTCCCAACAAAAGAGCCTAAGATGTTACGATACAGTCAGGTATGTGCAGTGTTTACCTTGCCTGTTAATGGCCTGTAAAATGACCTCTGATATTACCATTTTGAAAAAGGAGGTAATAAAAGTGGAGTGATATTAAGCAATGCAAAGAAACCTGCTCCACCCAGATTACACACGGTGTTCCAATAGTAAAAAAAGATTTTGGTTGAAAAGTGCAATAAACTTATACAAGTGGACCTTGAGTTGACATTTTTTCAAGATTAAGAATTATTTTCGAGATAGGTTAGAGATGTAAACTCACCTGGTAATATCCTCAGGAATGGACCCCTGGATGTAGATTGACACACCCTCCCTCAGGCCCCCATGAATGGGCCCCAGATAGGGAATATTCTGTGCAGTGCATAAGAATATTAATCCACACTGTGCAACGCTCCCAGGCTCGCAAAAATAAATCACATACATTAAATATGCAGTAAATAAGTATTTTACAAATGTAAGTTCTGGAAGATATTATATATATATATATATATATATATATATATATTGTACTCTTTTAGTTCTTTTTTGAGATTATTTTCTTTTCTAACCCTAACCTAACCATATTTTAAATTAGTTTATTTTCAACTCTTTTTTATTTCAAATGTTGGCAATATTTTGTTTTACATCTGCTGCAACTAAAACATTTCCCAAATTGGGATCAATAAAGTATATTTTAACTTATATTATATTATTTGGAGTGTCCATAAAAATGTGTAGTTTGACTTCACTGTTTACAATCTTTGGATGCAGTGTCGGGAAAGAAAGTACGGTACATTTACTATACTATACTTTTGATGGTTTTACCTTCCCTATTGTAAAGACTATATGTGTTTTTATTAACATCATATTATAATTATTTCACAAAATAAATGTTGTGCACATGTTGCTTTTTTAACAAATCCAATTAATCAATTAATGTTAATTCAAAGAGAGCATCCAATGATGACTGACCAGAATGGTAGTCAATCAAGCGTATTTAAATTAACAGCTTGATGCATCCAACATATTTGATCTCTAGTATGTGAACACAAAATATTCCCTATGATATAATGTGTTCAATTCAATAAAAATTGTCTGGAAAACAAGGAAACATAAAGACGCGTTCAAAATATTTCCAGCAACAATTTTACCGGCAGTGAAAACCCAAGGGAAAAATGGGCACAGGTCATATGCATGGCACTGACTGGAGACCACCATCACTACCGCGGTTTAAAGGGCACACTTCCTCAATGACACTCATTTTCTTTAGGTGTGGTGAAAACTGAGCATTTTTTTTTTCTTAAGCATGCACTAGATAGTTTCTTGAAATTGCAGAGTAGTGCAAGAGTGTAGGAACAGATAGTGCGTTCAATTTGATAGCCTAACAAGAATGCTATACGGGCATATTCCCTGTGTAACACACATTATACAGAGGGCTACCACAGTGTCTCTCCTACAGCGGCTTATCCCTGCAATGCCTCACTCAGCAGCAGATACTCACAGGGCCGTAGATCGGCTGGTAGCCAGGAGGAGCAACGAAGGACATGGCAGCAGTCAGTGGGACGGACAGACTCAGGAGGGGGTCAGTCAGGAACTGATCTATGTGGGAGTCCACATTTTATACAAGTGATGAGGGAGGGGCAGAGCAGGGTACCAAACCCAGACCTGCATCACCGTGTTTACTTTAGAGGCACAGGATGCAAAGTGTCCATTGACCGAGAAGAGGAGTGGCACGGTTCAACAAAACGACAGTGTTTGTTTATGTGAGGCGAGAAAAACCAACCTGGCTGAACAGCTTTTGAAGCAACAAGTAACCCTTGAATGGCAGGAGAGGAAGTACTCAGATACTTTACGTAAGAAAAAGCAATAAAATAAAAGTGCATGAAAAAGTGATGCATTGTAAGGGAAGTAAAAGTACACAAGTATTATCAGCTAGCTAGCTTCCCCAAACTAGCAAACATTGCAATAATTTCCCCTCAGTGTAACACTGTCATATATTAAGTTTCCATGTTATTACTACTGATATATAACTAACTATCTAACTAACTAACAATTTCATATTTTGTATATATGGCACTTCATAAAAACGTATATTTGAAAAGCTCTTTACATGTTTTGTCTGCAAAATCTCAATGTGTTAATGAACTGGTACCCAAAGCTGCAAATAAGAATAATGGAGTTAACGTATCCCTCTGACAATTAGCAAAGTAGAAGTATAAATAAGCATGGATTCCTGAACCTTACACAGTGAGAAAAAACTGCCATTATTCCTTTATTTTATCAGAGGATTTGTTTGTGGTGGAAAAGACTATAAATCTTGAATTTGAAGTGGAGGGCTGTGAATGATGCCAGTACACTAAATCAGAAACCAGATATCGTTTTCTTTCTGAAGGGAATTGTAGGAGGGTCTATGTATGATTCATAAAATATCCCCCCGCCTGCCTAACTTAAGGCAAACAGAAACACAAGTAACTCTTATCTAGAACTCACCTTTATATACATCATTCCTGGAGGCAGTATGCAAATTATTTACGAAGTCAGCATACAAGCTGTTCATATGCACTCATACATAATCTGTCAGGAAACAAAAGCCTGTCTCACTGACACATGGGTGTTTCCTTTCATGTTTACAGCGCAACAATCCACTTTTGGTATTTGATTAAGATAACGTGCCGTAACGATTTGTCAGGGGATTGGTTAAGTATGTAAGGCTGTCCATTATTAGTGGATTATATGTCATTATAATGTAAAAAACTGAATTTGACTTTAAAAATACATGTACTTATGGTTTCTGCATTGTGACTCTAAAGTTGTATTGTTTTAATCTAATGAATATATTCTATTGCACATATGAAAATGTTTAGGGACAGGTCAGTCTGAAAAACCACAATGTAACAAATAATGAAACACAATATTCCGAACAAAGTCATTAACTGTATGTAAATGTACTAGAGATGTCCCGATCCGATCACGTGATCGGGGATCGGAGCCGATCACGTGATTTTCAAAAGATCGGAATCGGGAGAAAAAAGATCGGGGATCGGGATTTTTTTTTTTTTTTTAAATACTTTTTTTAAATGTTGTATTCAATGTTACAGAACAAAAATGACAATGGTCAAGTCTTAAAGTCATCCTGAGGCCTTAGTTTTGGTTTCAAATTACAGAACATCATGTATGTGTTGCTTCTTTGGGGCTTGTTTTCATAGACCTGGTTGCTTATTTCTCTCAAATCTGGCAACAGAGTGGGCAGGGCGCAGTGTCTAATTGTAGCAGTAAGTTAACGAGTACTGAAAGCTTTATTTTGTTTTGATCCAATGCTNGGCCTCTCATATGAAGCACACTTGCACACTTGCTCGCCTGTTCCACTCTTCGTTTTCCGAATGCCAGGAAGTATTCTTGCCTCGCTTCTGAAGCAAGTGGCTCGGAAGACATGTGCTACCAAGCAAGCGTACTCGAGATTGAGAAACACCCTCTGTCTGAAACCAGAGCCCAGTCTGCTCTGATTGGTTAGCTGGCCGACTCTGTTGTGATTGGTCAACCGCTTAGGCTAAGGGGCGGGACATCTCTATCACGTACAATGTGTTG
>NW_011369102.1:104068-110638 GCF_000735185.1 Notothenia coriiceps | reverse complement strand
TCTCAAATCTGGCAACAGAGTGGGCAGGGCGCAGTGTCTAATTGTAGCAGTAAGTTAACGAGTACTGAAAGCTTTATTTTGTTTTGATCCAATGCTGCACAACTGAACTGATCCAATGCTGCTGTGAAAGAAAGAAGCTATATCCATGTTGGATAGAATATCCAATTTAAATAAAAAAATAATCTTAAGGGACAACTTGAATGCTTTTTTTTCTCTTAATGCATTGCATAAAGATCGGATCGGGAAAAATCGGTATCGGCAAATTGTCAAATTCAAATGATTGGAATCGGATCGGGAGCAAAAAAAGGTGATCGGGACATCCCTAAAATGTACAGTATATTATATAAACTAATGTTTACCCAAGAGGTATGATTATGTTGTATCTCACAGGTGCTTCATTCTATCATTCCATTTTTTATGACTTTTTCAAGCAGTGAATTTATTTCGATATTTTCTGTTTTAATTTCTGCTTTTAAAAAACACCAAAAAGCATACCATTATATTGGTAAAGTCAAAAGCACCCAATTCTGCCCATGCGGTTTAAAAATAGTATTTATTGAGACCATATATGCCATGGGTAATTATCGCACACTATTAGGGGCGTAGGTGCACTCGGCCAGTCAAGATAATCGAACAAGTCTATTTCCTCGTGTTATCTGTCTATTATTATTTGGACTATGCAAATTGAATGTAACTTTCCTAAAATAAAAATGTATCTAGTATTCAGTTGACACGATTTTGATCTTAGTCCTTGAATGTTAAATACTGACAGACACACACATTTTCATTATCTTAGAGGACATTACATTGATTTATATTTCATTTGATTTCATATTGCCTTCCCTTACTCTAAACACAACCTATTACTTGCGTAATCCTAATCTTAACATAATCGAAATCTTTGCCCTAAAATATAATAAATAACGGTATTGGGACCTTCATTTGTCGTAAAAAATAAGGTTCCCCATAATGTCAGTCAGATATACACATAAACACACACAATAAAATACTAAAAAGCTTACATATATATAATATATATAATATAAAGGACACAAAGTTCTCCTTAAAATAATCTGTTTATTCTGTATTGAAACACAGGGTTCAGTCAGTAACAATCTCCCTCCAGCTCTGTATTGTCAGCGGCCCCCTAGTGGACCACAGCAAACATTACACACTTCAGAGTCATCTGCAAACAGACCACTGCTCTGCCTGTGAGTCATGACAATAAATAAGAGTTTGTGTGTGATCTTTAAGAGGCATAGTAAGATAGAACTGTCTGAGATCAACACATCGGATGAGACTTTGATTGAGAAAAACAACTGATATGCTAGATTCCTAAAAATATCTATCATAAAAACCTAACTAGCAAAAAAATCTCTTCTGACTGCAAACTAGGCATTTTCTTCAGTGTGAGACAGTCCCTTCATCTTTGTGGTTTTCACAAACAATACACACGAAATGTGAAACTCTGACAAGGAAGCATCTTTCAAATTATTTAAAGCCCTAAATAAAATAAATACATGAATCTATGATTTATGTAAAATATGTCTTTCCATCATAAGGCCTCTATGCAGCCTTGGCATTTATCAGTTGTACACATGGCACTTTGGCCAAAGTGTATACATTAAATACATTCATTAGTTATTTCAATGCACTGAAAGATATTTGTCCATAAAATATTCTGTTGGCCAGAAATACAGACGGGCTAAAACGGTCGTCTTCAGAAGATTTGATCTGCGTATAAACAATAAATAAATAACCTTGGCATCCTCATATACTTTATGTATACATCATCACTATCTTATATGGCACAGACACACCAGGAGAGATAGTGGAGTACATACTTCGAGGGACACATTGTAAGACTTCAGAGTGCAAACTGGGTTTGTCAGCTGAGTTACTCAGGTATATGTCACGTATGCAGATGACACTCAAGTTTATTATCTTGGCAAGTCAGTCCAACGAGAGTTCCCATTCATGGTTGTTCGTTTGAAGGCAAGTTTCTAAGTCTCAAGAGAGGAAGGATGAAGATACGAGAGAGCGCTTACCACTTTCACTGCTCCCTCCAGGATCTTGGAGATACGACTGTAAGCTGCTGAATCATTTACCTTCAAATCACTTTCTCTCACTGAAACACCAGAAAAAATATCAAATGGCAGCAGCTACATACAAAAACAAACATATACACTCTAATCTAAAATAAATGTGTTAAAGCAAACTGATTGCTAAAGCAGTGACATTGCTATAGGCACTAAAACGTTTACAGCAGCAGCGACTGAAAGAGCCCATTTTGTATAAATGCATTGTTATGCAAGGCCGTCTACAGTATGTATATTTGACACTAAAAAGGCCATGAAGTGTGTTCATTGTGAAATAAAAAAGTCATTTTTTATGCCTCCTATATCTCTTCAGCTTTTCTCAAATCTATTCCATGGACATTCTGCTGCAGGTGTTACATCAGTGCAGTGAAAGTGTGCATAGCTTCAACGGAGGAGAGAAATTTGTAAATTTCTTCTCTCTCTTAATGTCCCTCCCCTCCTTTCCTCTCGTTCTCCTTCAGACGTTAGCCATGCAGGACATTATCCCAGCTGATCCTCATACTGCTTCCTGAAGCAGTCCCCAGCAGGGAAGAAGTCCCAGCAGCGCTCCTGGTACAGCTTCCACACGTATGACTCCTGAAACACAATATTATAAAAATAACATTTTAACAAGACAAAAACAACCAATAAGGTCTTGTTTGATTTACCTTCTTTACATTGGTATATATATATCTTTAAAGAAATATGTATACTGACCTGTCCTGTGTGTTCTGTTTCATCTTTGTTAATGAGATACATCAGGAAGAACCTGAAAAAGAAAAGGGAAATAATGCAAAAAATGCTAATTAGATTGCTTTTGAAGAAAATATATTTGCGTGTTCTTAGAAGCCATTATCCTCAGGGCAAATTGTCTAAATACTTTTTTACTAAACTTATTTTTCCTTAGGCCAAGTTTTAAAGATACAAATCGGGCGGCCTAAAAATTAAATGATATGTTATGTGGGCCTGCATTTGTCCCCAAAAGCAAGGTCCCCACAATGTTAGTCACACAAACACACACATACAGAAGCTTACATATAAATGAGGACACAATGTTCTCCTGAAATAATCTGCTTATTCTATATCATATGATGAAACATGTTAAGCATATATAACAAAGCTATGTTTTAATAGTGAACATTTAGGTCGCCTTCATGTTCCACACTCTTTGAATGCCTATTATTAAAAAAATATATCAAACTAACGGTTTCAACTAGCCTATCACCAACTTTAGGAGTAAAGGTATATATTTTCAAAACAAAACAATGACTATGTTTATAATTACGACATCTTCTTCTGCACTCTGAAAGGTTACTTACATGTAGTTGGCTAAGTTATGCTCTTCTAAAGTGTGTGTCTCAAAGCCGTGAGGCGTCGTGTCAAAGTAGTCGCTTCCAATTCCACAGATGAAACACTTTGTCTGGAGGCAGAGAGGACAGTGCAGATTAAACATGTTCTTGCCCTATTACTGATGGAGAGTTGAAGGTTAAAGAGATTAGTTAAATCCCTTGGAAAGTAATAATCTTACCTCCATGTCCTCTCTGACCTGCTCCTGCTGGTCTCTCAGCTCTCCAAAGGCATCAATGATCAAACCTGAAAGACACACAGCATTTCTTATTCATCTGAAGATCTGAATGGTTTCTTTTTGAGGATACCCTTTTTTAAGAAAGGTTGGTGCCATCTCAAGAACCCTATTTGCTGATCTCTAAACAAATGTTCCCTGCTAGCTTCACATAATAAAGCACAGGACAATCTTGTCTGTTCAAATGCTGACTGCGTCAACTGACCCACATGCAAAACTTTTTGTGTATGAATTTGAAACTAGAATGGACAGTAGGGTTTAAATAGCTCTTTCGTAGCGTGTGTAAAAAATCCCAGGGGCAGTGAGATTGAACCAGGACAGTGCACTGAAAGAGGACATACAGTAGAGCTGGGGGAAACTGCAGAAAGATTGCTAGAATTAACCCATCTTAAAAAAGTGTTACCTTTGGAGTGGTGCAGATTTGATGCATCGCAAGGGTTCCCTTGACGAAAAGCAATGGGATTTTTCAATTGAAATTTCCATTGGATTCACTTTTATGATTTTAGGAACATAAATGCAATCACCAGAAGTAAAAAGCTGCAAAAACGAACTTCATCAAGGTCGCAGTAGAATTGTAGAATTTAAACTTTGAATTTGGAAGAAGTATAAACACAGAAGTATGAATAAAAGAGCTTGCAGGAATCATGGGTATTTTTCTTAGTTTAGGTCCTGTAATTAAGGTCATTTTGACAGCATGTGAGTGCAGATTAACGGTTGGGTGCATGGAACATTTAAATGATCTCAACAAGATACAGTACAATATGCTTTTGGTTAGTCTAACAACTATATACCATACCCTGGATGATAGCCAGCAGGATGACGATGACAAAGAAGAAGAAGGTGATGTCAAAGACCACTCGGTAGAGCTCGTACTCATCCCCCGCTGGGTCCTCAATTTCATCTCCAATACCCCCACCAGCACGCACGCCAACGTACATGTGGAACAGGTAACACTACGGGGGGATGGAAGAAAATCCAACATTTATGAAACAAGACAGAAATCAGACTCACGGTAAAGTTTACCTACGACACAGACTGGTACTATAGTCATATTTCTGCCCTGCACTCACAGTCATCATGTCATCACACTTCATGTCCGGCTCGTCCTCATCCTCGCTCATGTTGTAGAACTTGCGGAAGAAGTTGAAGGCCACCACTGTGTAGAGGTACACCACCACAGCCAGCAAACCTACAGTCATCATCAGCTGTGAGGAACAAAGGGTGGCACATCGTTAGATGTTCCAAATGGGAGAACAGATGAAACCTCCTGAGGATTCCTTTATAATGGAAATGTGCAGACCTGTTTGCCGTTGTGAGTCACGGAGGACAAGATGGTGCGCAGGGTTTTGACACCCATGGCGATGTCCAGGAGAAGAGTGGCAAAGAAGAAGTTGTTGTAGTGTCCAAGTAGAGACATCAACATGTACCAAACCAGGTAGAGGAAGGTCTGAAAAACGAGAGGAAAGTCAAAATCACTAAAATCAGATGCTCTCATAGTCCGAATGATACAATGAACTGCTTACTTAACTCACATTGTCAGTGAAAATAACGCCAAACTTCCAGATCTGGTACTTGATGTCAATAGCTGGTAACCTGCAGATACAAGGGTTTGTTTAATCCGAGATACTATGTGTAATACAGCTGAATGGTTTTATGTAAAGAGTCTATTGAACATACCAGCTCAACATTGAGGTGTCTGGTTCGGGCTTTTTCTCATGCGTCATGGCACTGACGTCTAGAGAAGCCAAGTCCATACCGAGCAGCTCAGCAATCCTCTCTCTGCCGTAGATGTCACCATATTTATCCAGCACCTGGATGTCACACACACAAACACACATGTCATTTCACTGCAAGACATTTCCTTGATATTTAGAATCAAAGTAATCTGGAAAAACTCACCTTTCTCTTCACAAACTTGTCCCAGTAGTTGTTAGGGAAGGATCTGCATTGAAGAGAGACATCATACATATTTCAGTGGAGGTAAGCTTCTATTCTAACGGCGTATATTAAAAGGTCTTCAACCTGACCCCTGCAACATTTGAATGCAGCATAAGTCATACTACTTAAACATTAAGCATTTTATTAATATATAAAACCTAATATAAAGTGCACTCAGTAGAGTGCATATACAGTTGCAAGAAAAAGTATGTGAACCCTTTGGAACTACCTGGATTTCTGCATAAATTGGTCATAAAATGTGTTCTGATCTTCATCTAAGTCACAACAATAGACAAACACAGTCTGCTTAAGCTAAAACCACACAAACAATTATATGTTTTTATGTTTTTATTGAACACACCATGTAAACATTCACACTGCAGGGTGGAAAAAGTATGTGAACCCTTGGATTTAATAACTGGTTGACCCTCCTTTGGCAGCAATAACCTCAACCAAACGTTTCCTATAGTTGCATATCAGACCTGCACAACGGTCAGGAGGAATTTTGGACCATTCCTTTTTACAAAACTGTTTCAGTTCAGCAATATTCTTGGGATGTCTGGTGTGAATCGCTCTCTTGAGGTCATGCCACAGCATCTCAATTGGGTTGAGGTCAGGACTCTGACTGGGCCATTCCAGAAGGCGTATTTTCTTCTGTTGATTTACTTCTGTGCTTTGGGTCGTTGTCCTGTTGCATCACCCATCTTCTGTTGAGCTTCAATTGGTGGAAAGATGGCCTTAAGTTCTCCAGCAAAATGTCTTGATAAACTTGAGAATTCATTTTTCCGTCGATGATGGCAATCTGTCCAGGCCCTGAGGCAGCAAAGCAGCCCCAAACCATGATGCTCCCTCCACCATACTTCACAGTTGGGATGAGGTTTTGATGTTGGTGTGCCGTGCCTTTTTTCTCCACAACGTTTTATACAGACACCTGTCTACTTTGGTTTAACTCACAAACCTTCCTTGTGTGGT
>NW_011369102.1:79804-104023 GCF_000735185.1 Notothenia coriiceps | reverse complement strand
CCCACACAACACACTACACCACACACACACACACACACACACACACACACACACACACACACACACACATACAAAAGAGGGGAAAAAGGTTTAACTTTTACATTATTTATTAAACACATTTACCACAGTCCCCTGTGCACACACATACACACAACTGTTGAATTGACATATTATACTCAACTCTTTGAAGTTGAACTTTTGAACATGTACACACACACCACATCAACACACACACCTCTCTAAAGGCTCCCTGTGCTGCTCATAAAAACACTCATGTTTCAAACATGTGGGAGCTTGAAAGCTTCACATGTAGCGCTGTCTTCCTGTGTGTGTGTGTGTGTGTGTGTGTGTGTGTGTGTGTGTGTGTGTGTGTGTGTGTGTGTGTGTGTGTGTGTGTGTGTGTGTGTGTGTGTGTGTGTGTGTGTCAGCTGTTTGACGTGACTGAAGGCTCTCTGGGGAGCATCGGACCCACACACAACTTCGAACCTCCGCATTACGACGGCATCGAGTCTCTGGTGGTGCAGGGCGACATTCTGTTCAGCGGCTCCAGAGACAACGGCATCAAGAAGTGGGACCTGGACCGCAAAGACCTGCTGCAGGTAGGAGACCAGCAGACATCACAAGGAGGGGTCCACAAAAATGATTTGGTATTTAAATGGAGCACAGCATTGGGCTTATTGTAAAAAAGGGTTATTTAAGGTGCTTTACACTTAGGCATCATGTGTATTGTTTTTCATGATATTTCCTGCTTTTTTACCTATCACATGACAAAGCATTTTTACTGCAAAATCACTGATCAGCATATCTGCCTATACACATCATTTTCTCCCTGTCATATTTTAGTAAAAAAAGCATTTCATTTGACTGAGCAGCCAACATGCTGTTTTAAAAGCTTTTCAACCATTAAAGAAAATCTAATACCACAGAAAAAAGACTCTATTTAATACAATTTACCAAAACACTTGAACCCACAGATCATTTAAAAAGGGGACATATTAACCACATTATAATTAGTATTAGGAGGAATATGACTTATCACTTTTAAGGCACAAAGTAAATCATATTTTCATTTTAAAGTGAAAATATTGTATTTTTTCTCTTTTGGTAAAAACTTTTTACTGCTTAAGTTAATATAATGTTTTTTTTTATAATTAATCTAGTCAACCATATGTACAAGAACAGCTTTGTCAATTCATCCATTTCACAGATAATTAATTGGTATCTATGAAAATAATGTTTAATATTTTTACTAAACGTTTCTGATTATACTTGATTTGACTTTTAATTTTTACTTGTATTTTATACAAAAAAGAATACAAGTGACCAAAACACTTGAACACACAGATCATTTAAATACATTAATATGTGTAAAAAAGGAACATATTAACCACATTATAATAAGTATAAAATATTTCTGATGGGGAATAATTAAACCTTAAATCCTTTTTTCCAACAGCAAGTCCCGAACGCCCACCGTGACTGGGTGTGTGCGCTGGGAGTCGTCCCCGGGTCCCCGGCCCTGCTGAGCGGCTGCCGGGGTGGGGTGCTCAAGCTGTGGCACACGGACACTCTGGGGACCCTGGGAGAGCTGAAGGGTCACGAGAGCCCCATCAACGGCATCTCCACCAACAGCAGCCATCTGTTCACCGCCTCCGAGTGAGTCTCACCCCACAAACACATCAAACGGTCTCCACGTCCCTAAGTCCCTGCTATGACAACTGGTTGGATTTAGGGTTCTTCTCAATGTACTTTTCTACACATGTCCTGTTCCATATGCCATTAGTCCTGCAGTTATATAGCGAGTTAAGATGAAGCCTTAAAGCTCCAGTGACAGATGCAGTGTAGTTTATTTAAAGAACTTATTTATAAAAGAAAATTGAAGAAATTCCAGGGGGAAAAAAATGAAAATAATAAAACACAAATATTTTGATATCATTCGTTAACATATGTTTATTATTATTATTAAAATATCATATATATACATTTGTGATTTTATATATATATATATTGCTTAAAATACAAACAAATAAGTCCTAAAATATGTTTATTTTCTTTTTTTTACTAACTTACGTTTTTACTGAGATTCTTTTTTTAATTAAGAAAATTGTTTTTATAACAACAAACTTTAATTTCATCACTTATATATTTTTGATAATGTACAAAGCTCTAAATATATTTGTCTGTTTGTAATATAGGTGCTTTAGGCTGCTGTAAGCATTTGTTCTTGTTAAAGTTTTCTTACTTAAAATAGTTTTGAACAAATATTTAAATCCTCATAAAAGTCATGTTTGCAGGTTTTAACCCATAAGGACCCACCGTGACACATGAACTTTAAATGTTCTAAGTGACACACACTGAACAGTCTGGTGGGTCCTGGGCCAGGTCATTTGATTTTGTGTTCCTATAACAACATGTCCAAGATGTCCATGTGCCAGGCTAACACATGTGACATAACGAGCTACATTTCAAAAGCTTTTTTTGTTGCTAAAGGTAAAATTCAAGCCATTTAAGAATTAAAATGCTCACATAACATGTCCTTTATTACATTTAACCTGTTGTGGAAACATTTATTGATCAAATTGATATGAAAAAATGAGACAAACATTGCTCGGGACTTTAACCCTAAACTTTCACAGTAAACCCAAAGTGACATATATGCACAATTAGAAATATTATTATGATCGCTCAGTTAATTTAGCTGATTCAATATATTGAGTTAATATGTTGTTATTCTTCAATTCAAAGAATGTTCAAACTAATTTAAACCAAAAAATCATCCTCATTAATTAAGTTAAAAATAAGAGTTATTTTACCATTAAAGTCCAATGTGACATATATGTCACATTTCAGATATTTAAGGGGGGGTTCTTGTCGGAAATGTGTTCTAGGTGGTCTCTTTAGTCTAAATTATGCTCCCCTTAAATTTCCAAAAAGTAGAAATGGGTCCGGGCTTTTATGGGTTAAACGTACGTAAAGTACTTGAAACCTAAACTGAATTTTAATATCCTTTACAGTTTCTATGTGCACGTATTGCCAACAGGAAATGAACACATAGACATGCATCAGCATACAATGAGGTGGCCTGAGGACTTTTGGTTGTCTAAAGGTCAAAGCTAAAATCTAAAGGTCAAAATCTGTTGCTCCTCGATTTGAACAATCGTTTGCAAATCTCAAGTCTCAGAGAAGCCAAGATATTTCACAAGTTAGGGCAGACCTGTTTTGGTTTGGACTGGATGTGTGTAAGGAATAGGTGATGAGCAGTTCAGATAGGTAACCTAGTGCCAGATCATGCAGCGTTTAAAAACAAATACATATTTAAATGGAATGTAAAATCACCATGCTCTAGAAATCGACTGTTTCTCACTGTTTCTTCGTTCTGTTTTCCAGTGACCGGACCGTGAAGATCTGGCGTGCCCGCGGTGGACTGGACAGCACTTTAGAGACGGTTGACAATGCGGACGAAGTGGCCAGTAACTAAATAGTTGGAAGGACACTAAAGGCATCTTTTAAAGCTGCTGCCCTGCACTTTGACCCCCTAACTTCTCAAGCCCAACGCTGACCCCTAAAACACACACCCTTTATGCCATGTACCGTTATGACTGAACCAGAAGGAAAGTAGTTTCATCTCAACAGAAACTAGCTAACTTGTGATTTTCATACACTCAGAGGGTCGTGCTAATCAGTTATAATCAATGTCTTATTGGTGACTCTTTACAGGAAAAACATGTTTTTCTCTTTTGCGCTGTAGACGATACGTCACCGTGGATCATGATTAGATTGTACTAACAAGACTTTTATTTAAGAGTTGAACACTACTCAGAAAATCGCTCTTCTGATAAGTGCTGTGCCAGGATACAAAAACACCTGTAGGCTCAAAAATACCCAGAAAAGGGTAGCAGTGTTAGATTACAGTAACTAGCAAGGACGTAGATTATTAAGAGGAGAAACATGTTGCAGAGCTATCGGGTTGGTAGCTGGTCTTCTCAGCCTAGTTCTCCAGTTTCTCGGATAGTATGGATTGTTTTTCTGCATTCGAAGCAGAACCAATGCCCCCCATGCTCCTTCCCCCCAATTAACATAAGTGGCTTTACTGTATGTGAAGAAGACTAATCACCGTTCCCCTTAACTTTCCCCTTCCTGCTATTGTTCCTCAATTTCTGCAGCTGTTCAAGATCAGCCACCAAAATTGTGTGTGTCGTCTTTGCTGTCCTGCATTGCACTAGTGAACTGAACTCATTGTAAAGTAACTCTCACTTACACAAAGCCAGAGTTTGACATTTTGGGAAATGTGATTATTTGTTTTCCTTCCAGTAGTTTGATGATACAGCTCTCATATATGCCCTTTAAATGTAAGACTACAGCTAGCAGCTGGTTAGCTTAGCTAAACATATACTGGAAACGGCGGGAAATGTATAGCCTTGCTCCGCCAAACATAAACAAAATCTGACTTCCAGCACATTAATTACTCATAAATATCGTGTTTGTTCTATCGGAACTACAACTAAAAGGAAAACAAATAAAATGTGCAGCTTTATAGGAAGTTATTTGCTATTTAAAGTGGACCTATCATGCTATATTTTAATAATATAGTGTAGGACCATACCTATATAAGGCATATTTATACTTTTTATTTTTCAAAATACCAAACAGATCATGCATTTTAGCCATTCCTCATTTCGCTCAATTNAGCAGATTGACTGTGACAGGGCAACCGGTAATTGTTTGTGTAACACATCCGAACCTTTGCAGGGGATGCCCACTGCGGGTGGCAGAACAGAAACTACGGCTTCCACAGATTACATTTTGGGAACACTTTATATTAAAGTGGACCTATCATGCTATATTTGAATAATATAGTGTACGGCAATACCTATATAAGGCATATTTATACTTTTTATTTTTCAAAATACCAAACAGATCATGCATTTTAGCCATTCCTCATTTCGCTCAATTTAACACTGTCTTTGCATGGGCTGATTCTGTGAGAACAGCACCATCTACAGGCCTGGCATATGTACTACAGCGTCTCCAGCGCTTTCCAACGGCAATGTCCGTGGCTGTCTCCTCCTGATTGGTGGAGTTGGCCCAATAGCCGTAGCGCCACTTCTGTGACGTCACAGAAGTGTTCAAATCTGGATCAGTCTGTATCAGATCCGTTGCAGCCCCTTTTTAAGAGATTTGGGTATGGAGGAAAATAGAGAGGGTTGTGTTTTCTGACACTTGGTGAGTTCCCTGGAACACCGGGGACACATATTCATGTAGAAAAGACGTACAAAAGTGCATTTTGCATGATAGGTCACCTTTAACAGATTGTGTTACTTTTAGCCATAGCCAAGCTAACCGTTTCCCGCTGCTGCCAGTATTATTTATAGGCTAACGTTATGCTAGCTCTAGCTAGTATTGAGCTGCTCAATTCCAGAAAGCGATTAAACGTATTTCCCAAAATATCAAACTAATCCGACACGATTAGTCTTTGCGATGCACTTAATCCTTTGTAGATGTGAGCAGGTTCAGCGTTTGAGGATATTCTACACTACATGTTTCGTTGTGTGTAAAAACGTGTTCTCTCTTCACGTGTGGCAGTTAGCTCTCACTTAATCTACACTACTGAGTCCTCGTCTAACCCCCTGCTGCTATGTTGTGTGCTCACCTTTTATTCTCCTAACCCTATAAGAGGGCTTCCTGTCATGGACCTCGGGTGAGGTCCGCTCACCACAGAGCATTGTGTATGTATATAAATGTTATGCTATCTTTTTTCTTGAAAGTAGAGGCCTTCCCAGTTCTGATCCTTCTTCCTGCAGACGCTCGTGGTCTCCCTCATGTCTCTGTCGCGATCTAGAGCTGTCACTTTTGAATGTTCAGTGAAACAGCAGCTGTAGGCATTATTCAAGTACATATCTAATGTATGTAAACAATGTATTTAAAGAGTAAATCTGACTGAATGTTAGTTTTGTGGGACCACAGAGAGCCGAGAGGACCAGAATTGGCGGGAAGACTGAAGAGCTTTAAAGCTTTGAAAGGAGTGTTTCCTCCAATGAGGTGGCAGATTGTGTTTAGTGGCCTACGGTTAGTTTTTTTCTTCGTTTTCTTTGTTATGCTGTTCCTGTTCCACATATCCTGGGCGTTCCCTCTCTGGAGTTTTAGCAGCCATTCCCAAATGGCGGACTCTGTAGCGATTCTAATGTCAGATGCCTTGGTGAGAATAAACGCCATCTGTCAAAAACAACCAACTCTGGGTGTCTTTTGGTTCTGCCAGTCATTTAAATAATTATTAGTACTGTTAATAAATCTGCAGCTAGTTAACTTAAATATTTATAGTTTTGTTTTTTAATAATTTCTACAGTTCTGCTTTTGGAAAAGTAGTTTACAGTTTGTTTTTCCTTGTTTTTAGATATTCATCTCATTAGTTTCTCATTCTGGCAACACTTTAGTCTAAGTTACCCTATTTAGTATTTACATAGCACTGTTTTAAGATTAATTTATTGGTTCGGAGCAAACCTTAAAGACATTTTAAGAGATTTGTGTTAACAACTCAATCTTCTCTTCCCTCACCAAAGAGGTTATTTTTTCAGTTCGGTTTCCTTACTTTATCAGCAGTATTACTGGAGGAAGGGTTTAACACTGTCCCAGCAATCACACATTGGAGCAGGTCAACAAATCCTTTTTCATAAATGTTGTATATTTTCTTGTCACTTTTAATTTGGAACCGTTAACATGTATTATAAAAGAGACTAAAAGAAATGTAAAGGAATATCCCCTAATGTGCTAGTTTTTATTTTTTGTTAGTATTTATATGTTATTATATATATATTATCCACTTCTCTGTTAGGAGTTATCTCTTCAAGTTTCCCCAAAATATCCTAATTTTCACACAAGACCAGAATGATTTGGATGCATGTGACACAAGCTCCAGCAATCTGTATTACTATTACTATCTTTGATCCCAGCTGATATTCCCAAAGTTGCTGTTTCTTTTCTTAAGTCAAGAAACAAGTTTTTCTTTCAAATGTTTGAAGCGTTTACCACAAGATGGCAGCAGCAGCACCTCCAGGACTGACCTGTCCTTAGAGTTGTCCATGTCCAAATCTACTTATCTAACATTGTAGGCATTTAGCTAATAAGCAAAGCAGTCACATTACTCAGATTCCTTCACTCACAATCCCAAGAGTAAAAAGAAATGTGCTTAGTTTAGTAAAGTCCAGTCTAAATTAATCAAATCTGTGACTCGATCTCTACCAAATTATACACAAATCTGACAACTCTAAGAGAAAGCTGCGATGTTGCCACAATGCAGGGACAGCAATCATACAGAAACTTTGCTCGGATACTTAATTTTACGACTCAGGAGGGCTATCAGGGTCTGCCGGCATGAACCTGCAGGTCTGTGTGATAGGAAGCAGCAATCACCGGCCACCTGATGGGAGTGTTACAGTGTGAATGTGTGTGCAAGACACCGGTTATGTTGGCTTCAATTTGACCCGTTTACTCAGCAGTACTTTCCACTTTGTGCCACTAAAGTCCACCGACAAAAATAAAGTCTTTAAATCACTCTCAGTGCACACCGACTCGTTTCTTGTTCAACAAAGCCATCCCCATTGTTGCAACGCTTGCTGACTTTTTCCACTAACAGCACATTTGTTCATTGGTCAGAAGCTCTTTCTTTGATGTAAGTCTATTAATCCTCATTTAAAAACAGCCCCACCAGCTGTTTCTGCTGCAGATGCAGAGATGTGCACATTTTTAGCCGGGCCCTGCTGTTCAGAGAGCAGATCTCCGCCCCTTAGAGACAGAGTTTTACTTACCTCAGCACAAATTTGATTTGAAAGACCTTTTTTTAACGCTGAACAATGTCAAATTACACCAGGTGTTTTTACTGAGGGTGTGTTCCTTGGGGTGTCAAACTCAAGGCCCGGTGGCCAAATCCGGCCCGCGACTTCATTTGATGTGGCCCGCAAGAGCTTGCAAATAAATACGTTTACATGCCACTTTACAGAAGCACGTTGTCCATAAACTACATGTCCCACAATGCATCTCGTTTTGTGACATGCCACTGAAGAGACTTGCAATTATTTGCCCTGGACTTCTGCTTTCAGACGTAGGCTAGTTAATTACGAAGTTATTATCCTATTCAATAATAATCCAATTCAGAGGCAATATATATACATTATTTTATGTATATTATATATTTATATATGTATATATATTAGTTACAACCGGCCCTTTGAGTGCAACCATAATGCTAATGTGGCCATAATGCTAATGTGGCCTGCGATGAAATTGAGTTTGACACCCCTGTTTTATACAGAACTTTATTAACACCCTTTAATCAGAAGTGATATAAACACAATTGTCATGTCTTTGTATTATTAAACCACTTTAAATGTTTTCCCCTTTTTTGACATAAAAAATTAAGCAAATGGCCAAACATTTAAAGATTTAAATGTCAGCAAGCTAACAATGACAATGATAAAACATTGTCCTTGTTTACCATCTCAGTGTTATGTATTAGCATGCCAACCTTAGTGAGAATGTAACCTAATTTATTTAGGTTGTGTACAATACAATATTTTGACACCATTTGATCAAATCAGAATATGATTTAATACACTTTGCTTTAAATGTAGCTATATATTTGCAATCTTTTTTTGAAAGTTTGGAATCCTATCAAGTGCCTTCAATAAAGTCCTGTTGGTTTTAACAACTCCGCAACATGAGCTTTTCAAATCAGAAACACCAGTGGGTCGGTCAGGGTTGAAGGTGTTAATTAATTTGACAAAAACTTCATGCGTCTATCACAGCAAGAGTTCATTTCTGGAAAATTAAGAGAGGGGAGATTGAAGAGACAGCCATTAGAGCGGCTTCACACTCGGATAATTTGAAATCTATTTGTGGCACTGAGGCATGAATATAATACATTTCTGTCAGTCCGGATACACCCGCAGTTTAACGCAAAAAGTACTAATTTCAGGGATTAAACCCACGTTCAAGTCGTGCAAGTGTTTTGATTAAAGTCTAACTTTAGGCTTCAGACTCAGATATTAAAGAATGAATCTTCCTACCAACCCGGAATAAATTAATACACAAAGGACTGTTTCAATCAAAGCGCAATCCTCAAACAAACTATTAATGATTTCATGACTAATATGAATCTCCAAAGAGTTATTTACAACAGCTATGGAAGAACATAAATGGGAGGTAGTAGTACACACAGTTCCCCAATAAAATAGTGTTCAATATTAAAGCTCATTTGGCAGGCAGCTACACCTCAGAGCTGGATAAAGCCTCTGAATAATCACCACTTCACTGGATCACCCCTCAGCTGCTGTATGGAGCTCTTATTGCACTTGTGCTGAAGAAAGGCTGAGATCATTTAGTCCAAATGATATCAGCTCTCGGCAGAACAAAACTGATTGAAACAAGACTAAGTGTCCACGCTTAGCAACTTTGTAAGGAAGAACTCATGCACAGTGGTGCTTTGAGCTAATTGCTAATATCTTTAATCTTGGTCAGGCCCTTTCCTGGTTATATAAAGGTATTGTGTTAGCCCCTTAAAATGTTAGCAGTTGCTTATTATGACCCCTTTTTCACATGTTGCACATGCCCGTAAGTTAGTTTACCTTCTCTTATCATTTTAGTTTGAATTTCTTTATAGGGCTAAAGGGTTTTGCCCCTTATTGCACTTTGAATTGTATCTTTGTCTGAAATGAGCTGTATAAAAAAACCTGCCTTGTTTTGCCTTAAAGCTAAATGCTATGTTAGAATGCTAACATTTTAATATTTAGCAGGTATGCTGTTTACTATAACGTCTTAGCTTAGCGTTGTTAGCCTGCTGACATTTGGCATAAAGCTTCAAACACAAAGTACATCACATGTATTTCATATTTTGTAGCCATAGGCATGCTGGTGAAACATCAACAATTCATAATAAAGTGCAAAATAATTGTTTTATAAAAGAAAAAGATTCTACAAACACCTCTATGTTGGTGCACGGATCTTTCCTTAAGTGACATAAAGCATACATATACAATAAAACAGAGGTTGGTCAATTACTGTATGCACTCATGCAAATACTATTACTGATAGAAAAACATGGCACTTTCAGTCACAGATCAGTAATCAATTAAAATGGACACAAACACAATTAACTTTTACCAGTATTGCATGAATTTATGAAAGTGCAGATTGAGCAAAAAAGTAATTATCTTCATATTTTGAATTTTAGTCACATGTTAGTCTTTGATCGAGGCCTGGTCTGAAGCCATTTTTGTGTAACAGCTTTCTCTCCGGCCGCAAAGAATATCTTTAAAAGATAATTGAATTTGGTGCTTGCAGTTTGCCAACATTCTCCCTTATCTCCATTTCTGTGTGCAGTGGATATATAGAGCCAATGTGTGTTTTTCAGAATACAAAATAAAAAAGTGTTTCAATGCTGGTAATTGGTAACTCAATCCAGATCACGGTGTACCTGTCAACGATTGGAAGAACCACCATTATATGTGTGAAGCTGAGAGTTTTCGCACTTCATTAGAATTTCTGTATCTGTATTCCTGGCATGAACCAGAATGGGCAGATATTAACATTCTTTCCAGCAAGGTGCTCCCGACAGTAGAGTTGATGTATTTAAGATGTAAAAGATGTAGCCACGACTCAGCAATCTTCAGGACAGAGAAACCATTAGAAGACAACATTGAATGATTTGATAGAGGTCACCCAATGTCTTATTCGTTTTTGTCTTTGGGAAAAAGGGAGTTAGAACATCTTTCGGACGTTTTTAATGACAAATTGTCAGGCGCTGCTTTCAGGAATTGAAATGAAATGTTGGCGGCTACATTAAGTTCCTTCATCTGATACGTGACTCGGAGAAACAGATGAATATGTAGAAAGTGCAGCTTCGGCACTGTGATATACAGATGGCGAGCTATAGGTTCTATAAAGCTATGTCCATGGTTTGGGATGTTTAGGTTTTAAGGATACTTTGTAAGTATGCCAACACTTTAGGTGTACATGTTATAAGTCATACTCATAAAAACGCTTATGTTATACATTTATTTGGTATAGAAAATATGAAATGTAATGGCACAATCATTCAATCTTAAAACTAGATCGATACATTTAAAGGTTATAAGATGATGTTATAGTATCATAAACCAAAAATGTAAAGACTAAAATAAAATGATACATTTCTATACTTTCTACAGAATGCCCGACATTAATCCTAATGGTTGGTAGGAGAATAATAAAGCAATTTACAAAAAATAACATATCATCTTTATTTTAATGTATTAGTTATAGTGGATAAACTACGGTATGTCTGTTTAACAGTTGCAGCTAATGCCCCCTTCTGAAGTCGTCCATAATAAGGCTCACCTAAGGCTTTGGTTTAAGGGGTTGCAAGGCAGAAAGGCTGGACACCACTCCTCTATTAGACAATAACAGGATGCTGAGAAGCTACATTTGAATCAATGAAAGGGCTAACACATGTAAGTCAGTGAAAACAAAATCACCCCACAGATAACCAATGACTCATTATTTGGCAAATTTCACAGGTGCTTGACCTGCAGAATGACCTATCTGTCTCTTTCTGAAGACTAATTGAAGCTGACACATAAGGTCCCATTTTTAGCTCTCAGTTTCATGCTGGGCTGGTGAATTGAGTTTGCTTTGCTACTCAGGTGCTCTTTGTCATCTGGCTCTGGCCTCAGTGACACACCTTTTTACCAAGGAAGAGTGTTACAATTTGCAGGTCATGGGTTATAATCTTTATATATACAGTCTATGGTTATAATCCATGTGATGCCTAATTATTCTATAATGTATTTGCTTAGTCTTTAGTTTCATGTCACTTATATAAAGGCTCATTTTGAAACACCTCACCGACAATAATTTACATCAACCCTAAAATAATTGTATTAGTCTGTATTTAAATCACACTGTTAGTTTTATTACATTTCATTTATACACAGATAATTGCATTTTCTCCCACCCACAAGGATAACTCAGTTGGCATTCCTGTGAATGATATTCATAATTAAGAAAAACCAACCAACTGTTTTCTTTGATATTGTTCATCCCAATTACATTAATATTTGAAGGATAGTTGCATTGACAATAAGCTTTGGAATAATTGAACCTTCTCCACATGAGCTCATAACAAAGAGAAAACAAGTAATTAAATAACAAAATTGCTCTTTTCTCGCAGTAATTGTCAACCTGCTGGGAAAAGAGATAATTTAATTGCAACAACACAGGGCTGCTTAACCCTTAATATCCCGCTGAATTAACAGACAACAATAATGAAGTCTGAATTACATTAAAAGGAAGTAGAAGTAAAGAAGGAAGTGGTCCTAAATATGAGGTTTAAATGAATCTAAGCTCCCTGTGAGATAATCAATGAGGATATCGATCAAAAACCTTACCAACCACGACTCACAGTTCTATTATGTTTTGTTAGTCTTTGAACTTTCTATAAAGTTCTCCTAGGATATTTTCCCCACTAAAATATATTTAATCTGTTGTTCCCATTTTAGAATCAAAACAAAGATGGCCGCTCGTCGGAGGAAGACAACTCTAAACTTTAAGAAACTGCTTAACAACTTATTATTTGTATCGTATAGCTGTCGAAATAATACTTAAGAATAGTTGCAAAACATGGCCGATATATTTTGTCGGGTAATGTTCAAGTGAGCTAGCTACCGAACGTGTATTATGCTAATAAGGTTACAACCACTAAGAGCCGTTAGCATGTCTCTAAGTATATTGTTCTGCTTTCTAAAGTGGATTTTAACTATAGTAATGCCACAACCCAACTTCAAAATAAACTACATGTTCTTTAAACCGTTAACCCATCCACATGAATGTCACTTTAACACCAAAATCCAGAATCTGAACTAAACCAGACCCCAACGGGTTTAATCTGACGTTTTTTATTTAAAGAGAACGGTGGAATTCCCATTTATCTCCGTCATGCTATTTGGTAGTTACTACTGGATGAATACTGTACACTCCCACATCGTGTGTAGCCTGTGTAGCCTGTGTGTGTGGTGCGTGTGTGTGTGTGTGTGTGTTTTTCTCCCTCCCCTTCACACAGTCCTCTCTCCTCTGGAGCACCGAGGCGCACAAAGACGCGATTCCGGCGCGCTGCAGCTCTGCGTCCGCGGTTGTCTCCCCCTTTATCTCCGCTGCTTTTCGCATCCAGTAACGTGTTTTATCGTCTCAACTCATTGCAAAGCTTCCTTACGTCCCTCTTTCTTTCGGTCCCTCTCATGCCGCCGCTAAGGCGCTGGATACGGGGCCAATTGTGATCGACCAAGCCGCGATGAATATGGCGTGCATTGGGGACGCAGACCCTTTCACCGCTGCGATACCTGCCACCAAAGTTGAACTCACGGTGTCTTGTAGGTGAGTACAAACTGCTGCAGGTTTCCCACACATGTACACATATTTTTAAACAGTTTGACACTTGACATGGAGGGAACTGAAGGGTCACCACGATGGATGTTGTGGAGAGTAAACGCACCACGCCGTTTGTGTTTTCAATGCCATTTTAGCGTGCAAAGCATCCTGATTAGGGTCAGTTTTATCTTCGTAACAGCAGTGGAAGTTGAATGATGCTGGGACTTAAATGGAGAGTTTGACGATGAATACAGCTGAATTGTGTGCGTCTGTTGGCAGTGGGTTGCCTTTACGGTCGCCAGATGGAAGTCTGAGTTGTCTTTACTGTACTGCTCTGATCCAGGTGGTATATGCACATCTGTGAGATTTATGTTTCTATCACAGTAAATTGCCAATTTTTCGTGCCACAAAAAACATTTGTGGTCTGGATAAAGCAGGTGTTTGGCTGGTTTGTAGCAGTTTAACTACTGAAGCACCGTCCTTTACTTCTTTCTATTATAGCAGTAATAGTAAAGGGGTGTGCTAGATGGAGCTGGGAGGAAAGGATTAATTTCTGGAAGCTGCAACTGGCCAATGACACTCATCTGCTGTAATCATATAATCCCAGTATGTGCGTTTTATTGAATATTTTATATATATTTATCGTAATTATTATCTATCTATCTATCTATCTATCTATCTATCTATCTATCTGTCTATCTGTCTATCTATCTATCTATCTATCTATGTATCTATCTATCTATCTATCTAAACTTGCTTTGCTATTTTCCGCCCTTTATGGTCTTCTTGTGATTGTTTGATTAAAACTAGATGAGACTGAAATTGAATTCCTTGGAAATACAAAATGAATTTTCTCTTGGCTTATTGAAGATTGTTTGGACAAAGTTATCAATTTGTATACCTCAACTTGCACCTCTTGATATTGCAATAGCCAATTTTTACGTTTTAATGCAAATGTATTAACCAAACCATCATAAAAATAATAATATTAATGGATAATAACATTATTTGGTAGTTATCTGACTATACATCAAAGCATTCATTGACCTATTCTGCCCGGTATGAAAGCATCTGCATTATTTGTTTCTTCAATAATTAATGAACACTTTCCTTTTAATCACCCATCGTTATCTAGAATCTAGGACTTTGGATATGTTAATATTGTAATACACTGTAGCAGAGAGTATGTCTTAAATTGTTAATTCGACTGTTCTACTTTGACTTGTTTTGTCATTATATCCACATCGCTCTAATGATCGTTTCCAAGTTTATTTTGTGTTACCTGCGCATCTAAATCTTCAACTTATTAATACTTTCGTGATTGACTTTTGTCTAAAATGTTTACAGAAAATATAAATCAAGAAATGTAGTTTAGGATCATACAAAAAAACTGAGAAATATGATTCCTTAATGTTGAATTATTTAGGCGTAGTCAAAAATAGTGTGCTATTTGATAATTCACCTTCATCTAGTTCCAAAGTTATTATTCCACGGGAAAACTATGTCATGAAAAACTTTTTGAGAGGCATAATGAGCAGAAGAACAAAGACTTTGGATTGAATTATATTTCCGCTGACCTCAAATCTGCCAGCTGCTGCAGTAGACGGAGCTGCTGTTGTTGTTTTATGTCGGTCCAAGATAAAAGCCTGAATAATGACTCGACAGAAGAAGTCAGCGCGTTAATGACCTGAACCATTTGAGATCACAGCCTGTGAAGACCTTTCTTCCACAATGATGAAGCCACCATCTGGACAAAATAATTGTTTTTGTGAAATGATGGCACCATGAAAGAAAAACTCCTCTATATTAACAGTTATGAATCATCTGTGCTTCTTAGAAAAATGCTGTTCTCATTCATAAGATTGGGACCTTAGGACAAATTATAGAAAATGGGTGGATAGGCATGCAGTGCAGCATCAAATTATTTTAATGGTTGTTAAGGAGTTTGAGTCACCACCATTAAAGGAAGGTGTGGTTTCGTCAGTGGTTATCTCCACGGAGGAGCTGTACAGAAAGCCACCTCCCCAAACAAAGGAGCATCTTAGGGGTGCATATTTAATCTTATATTAATTGCAATCACAATTTGGACATTTTAATGTACCGTACATGAAACTAATGGCAGTGCTTTTTATTTTCAACATTTTATTCATGTTTTGCTAAGATGCAGTGTGGAATGAAAACAGTTGAATTTTGATACAAAGATTCCTACATTAGCATGAATGAAGCACAACATTTAGTCAGCATGACATCAGTGTTGTGTGTGGTCGGGTGCAACGGACTCAAGCAGAGATGGCAGAGAAAAAAATGTCAGCCTGGTATTAGGTCACAGATTAACAATCAGCTCACCATATTAAAACAAATCTTAATTTATTATAAAAATAGTTGCTCAGGAATTTTCTCTTGATCAACTTATTGATCAAACGTGTTATTTGTGCTCTTAGCCTTGATCAAGTTCCATATTGTCAATTTGTTGTATATTACCACCTGGATAATAGAGGTGTAAATCACGTTTCATCACGGTACAATATTCGATTGATTCTTTGGAAAATGATCCGATATTAGCCGGAATCCCAAATCTGCTACGGCAAGATTTCAATTCAATTAAAGTCAAAAAGTGACTCAAATATGATACGATATTATGGGAAGTATGGGCCAGTATTTATAAATCTAGTCTTTGTAGTAAATTAATAAATACAGACCTCCTGTTGTTAGAGTTGTGGTTGCTGATCAAATCTGGGGATTAGCTTGTAACTAAAGTGATAATAGCTGTTCCACTTTAACAGTCAGCCTTTAGCAAACCTCCAACTTGTTGGTGCTAACTTCTGTATCCAACCACCTTTAGTCAGCAGATGGCTATCAGGTAACTTCATTTGAGTCTCGAAAAGTTACACACTGTACACACACTGCCTGTCTCGCCAATGCTGTTTATTGAACTAACCACAACGTGCTTTGGCAGAATGATAAAACAGCTGTGCCACTGGAATGACTAGATAAAGGCACAACAAGATGATGACAGGTATCAATTAGGCTTGGGCGGTATGACGGTATTACGGTATACCAGGGTATTTCGAAATACCGTGACGTCACAGACTATGCGCCAAATCACAGATGCGTTTCATTCTATTACACTGACACAGAGTTTTGACAGGAACGACATTGGTTGTAATGCACAGCACGCGCCAGCAGAGGGCAGGGGAGGGCAGTCCGTCCGTTCCCGCTCTCAGAGCTCAGCACAGCTGAGCAAGATGGCGGCAGCATTTGCCGGCCCCGAACTCGGACAACTAGTAAAAAAGAAAAATGCCTCTGCGCCTGTTTGGGACTATGTTGGGTTTACTCGTCGCCAGTGACTTCATCCAGCACAACGAGAGACAGAGGCACTTCTTTGGGAATGTTTAAGACGGGGTGAGTGAGTGTTGACATTTTTTAATCCTATGCAACTGGTTGATGGTTTTGTAGTCGAGGTCGGACAGTTTTAAAAACGAAAGCATTTACGTGCTAAACATTCACGCGAGTAATCCAATGAATCAAATGGAAATAAGGTTTTTAACACATGCACGGAATAATATTGCCAAACTAGTTAGTGAATATAGCAAACTTTATTCAATAAGTCAAGTATTTACTCCCGGAAAATGTTTATGTATGATGATATATTGTTAACTTAGCTCACAATGGAAACAACGTCGGACATCTACAAACGCGTCCTGTATCCGATCTCAAAATGTGCCATTTGCACAATGTGTCATGTATGCAGCCCTTGTTTTGCACTTGCGCGCACGTCGCGGCACTTTGCGAGCGTCTACCGGCTCGGGCTGCATTTTACACCGAACATATAATATACCGTTCGAAACATCTATTTGCCGCCGAACGCCACCTCGCTCAAGTCGACCTAAGTCATACCATCATATACCGTATACCACGGTATAATGTCAGCAAGGTATGACGGTATGAAAAAAATGATACCGCCCAAGCCTAGTATCAATGTTTCTACTCTGCAGTGATAACATGTGACATTGAATCAATATATCCATCGATATGGTGTGTTACACCTGTTCTGAAAACCGTTGCTGTCATGTTATCATCGATGAGATTAAGTTGCCGGTAGAGCTCCACTATTGGACAGACATATCCATTGATTAGTTCTAGGCAGAACACATTGATTGATCGCTATTTTTAGCTTGCTGAGCTGATGGCAGAGGCGCCCTCAGCTCCCTCACCCACCACACAATTCACCAGCCCGGAGTTGGTGGGTGGTGAGATTTTCCCACTCTGGTGTCTTTGCACGTCTACAAAGCTACTGAAGCATTCATTCTGGATAGATACCCTCCTTCAGTGAAAGCCCTCCTTCACTCGATAGATCCAGACCATGGCGGCGCTCATCAAGTGTGAAGTCAAGCAGAAGAACTGACAGATTGATTAGCTCTAGTCCAATATTGTGCATTAGTGAGAAGCAAATCCCCCAGTCTGCTGCAACGGCACTGTTTGACTTGATGAGTGCCTATCACTCCTGTTCCCAAGGCTTTGATGACACACACACACACACACACACACACACACACACACACACACACACACACACACACACACACACACACACACACACACACACACACACACACACACACACACAGAGCATAGTTTTGTACATGGATAGTAAACAGCGAGGCCTTTAGAGCTGCAGCCGGAGAATGTTTGTGCCGAAAGATGTTGGTGTTCACGCCGCTGTGGCTGTCACCTGATCTGAGTGGTTCACAGCGGAGAGATAGCCGTGACCTTTGGGCACAAAAGCTAGGTAGTGTATCGCGTCGAAGAATTGACGTGTTGTGATGTGGCTGTATTGAAGTCCGACGCTGACCCGCTGAGAGGCAGGTCGATGTGTCACAGCCGATGCAGCACTTTACACGAGGAAGGTGAAGAAAGAGACAGACAGACTGGTTGGAACAGGAGGAATCCTGTGTGTATGTTTCGTATGTTTGTGTATGTTTCGTATGTTTTGTATGTTTCGTATGTTTAAGTAGTGTTCATGAACATCGCTGCAATATTAAGCAGGTTTGCCAGACACATTCATTTAAACGAGGGATATAGTTATTTAATACACCATTTTAATTAGGTGCAATGATTCCTCCAGGTGCAGTTTGTTTTTGCAATTTATCAGTTTTTCTGTTATTCTTTAGCTGTCTAACCATTTTTAACACCTATTATTTTTAAACATCGATTCCATTTGTTCTAATTAATTACGATGTAAATCTGTTTGCTACCAACAAAAAACAAAGAAGTTCAACTTTAAGTTCAAACCGATTTTTAATTAAACACCGTTAATCAAAACAGCCTAACTAGATCGGCAGTTTCCCCTCTACTTGTCCTTCTTAGTGTTGCTTCACCCTATTATGGCTTTGCCCCCTGAATAATTAGTGCTCCGCGTTACCATTCCTCCACCATTTAGCTGGAACAGAGTAAAGAGCATTAAACCAACATATCAAGGCGGTCTCATGCGAGGGGGACCAAAGCCGCAGGAGGCCTTTCGGAGGTCATGCTGAGCGGCTGCTTTAATGAGTTTTTAAAGGAGTAATTTTGCCTAATTAAGGCCCTAGCCAGCCACCGTAGCTTCACCAGGATACCCCAGAGAGCTGACGTGGCTCCATCACATTACTAACCAGCTGACCTCCTGCCCTCTCTGCTCCGCGGCTTTCATCTTTTGCATAGCCATTTTCCTCCATCGCTGTGATTGATGCGGGCACATTGGAAGACTTTCTGTTGATCAGATTAGCGTTTGATGGTTTTCTGCTGAGTGCAATATGTGAGTTGAATTGAGTTGTGCTTCAAACAAGAAAGAAATCCAGGAATTTTGCCTTTCGGAGCAAGTCGTGAATACATCACAGCATAACGTTGTTTTAATATCTTATGCTTTGTATTTATTATAGCCTAAAATATGTACATATTTGATCTTTACATTTTGAAATGTGGTTTGCAGTTGCTTTCTTTTCATATAAAATGAAATATGTTGATTAGCAGTGGTCAAATGTCAGTACATTTACTTAGGTGTACCTAGGGCTGCTCGATTATGGCAAAAATCATAATCTCGATTATTTGGGTCAATAATTGATATCACGATTATTAGAGGTCACATGTCATGACCGAAAGAACGCGATCGCGGGTACAAGCGGCCGAGATGGGTTTTCTCCGCAGGGTGGCTGGTGTCTCCCTTAGGGATAAGGTGAGAAGTTCGCTCATCCGGGAGGGACTCGGAGTTGAACCGNCGGAGGGGCGGGGGGGGGAGCCGTTTAGTGGAGAAAGTGAATACTGCTGAATACACATACTTTACAGAGATGCTGTATGCGAAACCAATGTAAGTTTGGAAAATTGCACAGTATTTTTCTATTTTAGTATACCTCAACAATGGAATTATGATCAGTGGAAATGGCCATGACATGTCCATCCATCCATCCATCTTCTCCCGCTTATCCGTGGTCGGGTCGCGGAGGTAGCAGTTCCAGCAGAGAGCCCCAAACTTTCTTTTCCCTGGCCACATCAACCAGCTCTGACTGGGGGTCAAGGCGCTCCCAGGCCAGCGAAGAGATATAATCCCTCCACCTGGTTCTAGGTCTACCCCTCGGTCTCCTCCCAGCTGGACGTGCCTGGAACACATCCCTAGGGAGGCGCCCAGGTGGCATCCTTACTAGNGGCTGCTCAATTAATCATGTTTTAATCGCGATTATGGCTTGCAACGATTACGAAAACAACGTAATCGAAATAAAACTGATCAACTGTTAAAAACATACTGTTCACATTTTCTTTCTCCAATAAATTGATGTTTTCAAAGTAAATGGATAATCGTTTTTAAAGGTCACATGTTATGCTTTTCCGGTTATTACCCGTCCCCTTGTGTGTTATGAAGGTTTTTCTGCATGTAAACGGTGTGCAGAGTCAAAACCCTCAAAGTACACCCTTTAGCGAGTAAAACTCCAGTATGTTTTTAACAGTTGATCAGTTTTATTTCGATTACGTTGTTTTCGTAATCGTTGCAAGCCATAATCGCGATTAAAACATGATTAATTGAGCAGCCCTAGGTGTACCTAAGTAAATTGTTGAGGTATTTGATTATTTCCATTTTAAGTTACTCTTTTCTTGTATACGCCCATTTTAGATTCAAGTTTGACATCTTTCCTTTATTACATTTATTTGACAATCGAAGTCACTACTTACTTTACAGATTCACATTATTCATATATCACCTTACAAATCATGATATATATTACAAAATGACCTAGCAGTTTTGATCAAATAAATACATGTAGCCCCCTCTCCTACCCGCTGCAACATTAAAATGCCGTACACATTAATACATGAACAATAGTGATCAACTAATATAAAAGTGTTTTTTTATGCTAATGCCGATGTGATTTTACTGAAGTAGGCAAGCAAAAGTGTATTTTGTTACACAAGTATTGCTTCAATAAAAGTTTTTAATACTTCTTTAAGTTTGTTCATAAGGTAGATCAGTGATGCCAGGTCCAACTCACTTCATGTTCCTGTATAAAATATAATAATGTTAATGTTAATAATAAGTACATATTGTCCGTATTTTCACTGAAGACCAACAACGACGTGAAACAACTTAAATGTGATACTAGATGCTCTGTCTTGGCTGTGGTGAACATATACAGTCTTACACTCTCAGTGTTTCCCATACATTGATTGATTTTGGCGGGCCGCCACAATTAAATATCGTCCGTCAGAAATGGATCTCAGAAAATAAATGTTATTATTGTCTAATGGATAGTGAGGTGGGCTGATGATCGGAGGTTGTAAGTTCAAATCCCGCCTGGAACACCACTACTAGTGTGCCCTTGAGTAAGGCACTTAGCCCTCAGTTAGTCCAGGGAGAATGTCCCTGTGATTGGTCATTGTAGTCACTTTGGAATAAGGCGTCTGCTAAATGCCTAAATTATATTTTTTGGGAGAATAAACCCCACAGATCCTCAACTCCGGTGTGTCTCACTCATTAACAACGCAACACAGAGGAACAATAACGTTGTCTACAGTAGCCATGAACTCGCATGTATTTTCTTATTTGAGCCTTTGGCTTTTCTTGCCGGGGGGGGGGCTTGGTGCGGTGCGGTGCCCCCACAAATAGAATCAAATTATGTGGGAAACACTGACTCAGAGGGCTGCTCAATGAATCGTATTTTAATCGCAATTACGATTATGGGCTTGCAACGATTACGAAAACAACTTAATCGAAATAAAACGTAATCAACTATCAAAAACTACTGTTCACATTTTTTTTCTCCAATAAATGGATGTTTTCAAAGTCAATTCATAATCACATTTAATGATCGCAATTACAATTATTGATCCAAATAATCGAGATTATGATTTTTGCCATAATCGAGCAGCCCTATCTAGCCCGAGTGATTTGGAGGTTTTTCAGGATCTTTTAAAAAAGAAATACGGAAATGGAGTTGTAGTGCTTTAAAGCTCAATCTTAACTTTGTTGGTCACAATGGAGGACGAAGGCAGATTGATACCGATTGAAAGAGATGAATTAGAGTCGTTAAAATGCTGTACTGTAACACTTTAGCTCGAACTGTCCAAAATGAATTATTCTCAATTTGACATGGACTGCTGAAGTTGTCACTTTCTCTGAGGGGACGTTGGATTCCTTTGGTTCATTATTGGATGCACATCACTTTGCCCTTGGAACAGAAACACACACTGAGCATCTGTGGAAATCGTTGCGGGTTAAGAGTGTCTCTGGTGCCACAAAGGTTGATTGATCGGCACAGCTCTGAGTTTTCGTCAGACTCAATTGACCTTATTGATCTGGAGTTATCCTCCCAGCAGGACACTCTTGTGCTGTTCATTACTGAGGGGAGCTCTTTATTAGACAGTGCAGAAGCATTTGTCTAAGGAGGAAAACCTGCACATTGGCTCGGGGGCTATATGTCAAATTAGTGGACTGAGGTTACGCAATGGGAGTTAGCGCCCACGCTGCAATCTGGACTTTAAGAACACAACGGGAGGAAGTTTTCTTGCTGAGAAGGTTTCCTTGCTGCTTCTGCTCCTGTGGATGTAGTGAGTGCAGACTGGCACTAACACTGCCTGGGTTAATGTTTCTTAATCCCTCCGGGCTACCTGGCACTCACAGCCATCTAAGGTAGATGGAGGAAGTGGAATCGATGAGATCGTTGTGTTGATGGCTGTTTCACAAGTTTGACACCCGACCCGTTAACTACTACAGGTATCACATTAGGGGTGTCAAACTCAATTTCATCGCGGGCCACATTCAAATTATGGTTGCATTCAAAGGGCCGGTGGTAACTTTAAGACAACATAAATATACATAGATAAATATATATAATATATATATAATATAATGTATTATTTAACAATATTTCCTCTGCATTGGATTATTATCGGATAGGGTAATAACTTCATAATTAACTACGTCTGAAAGCAGAAGTCTATGGCAAATAATTGAAAGTAATTGCAAGTCTCTTCAGTGCGCATCTCACAAAATGAGATGCATTGTGGGACATGTAGTTTATGGGCCACGCGCTCCTGTAAAGCGGCACGTAACCTTATAATAAACGTATTATATTCTTTGCAAGCTCTTGTGGGCCACATACAATGAGGTGGCGGGCTTTTATACATATCGATTTAAAGTAGACATGACTGCAGGTAGAATTTTATGTTTGTATTTGCCCAAAAACGATTCGACATTGACTACATAGGTTGAGGATCAAAACACTAACCCCTTTCAATGGTAGACATTAATTTACCCATGAGCAATACAAAAAAATAAAAATAAAATATATATATATAGACTAATTCAGAAAAAATCCCTTTCAATACTTACCACTTACCACTGCCAGTGTGTGGTGGAGACCCTGCTCTTAAGCCTGCATTTATCTTTTTTTGTTCCTTTTTTGCTGTTTTCATGATTTGACTGCACATCAACAAAGAGCCTTCAGGGCCCAACATGTGTGTGTAAACACAAACCTCAGTCTCATTCCCAGGTCGTCAAATATGGCCTCTTCATCACAACCCTAGACTCTGATACAGACTCTTTGTTTCTCTGATCCTCTGCTTTGTTTGAGCTGAGGAGAACTGGCCAATGTGTGTTTGCAAACAGCAATCGACACAGCTGCAAACTATAAATGGCTTTTAAGTGATGATATTAAAAATGAAGGACGATAACACGTCTCAAGGGAGCATTTTAAATGATAGCTTCTATTTAGTATCAGTTAGGGAATCCCCCTTGTCAGTTAGTATTTCGGTGGGTGTTTCCAATCTATTATTTTACAGACAAAGATAGACAGGGAAAAGGAGACCCCAGTCGCTGCTCTTAGAACACTTGTTATATGTGCATCCAACGTTTACTCTTCTTTAAGCTCTGTTTTTGGTCTACACTCCTGAGGAAGATATCCAGCTCTAAAACTGCTAAATTGTGTTAGATCAATCAATCAATCAATCAATGTTTATTTATATAGCCCAATATCACAAATGTTACATTTGTCTCAGTGGACTTCACAGTTTGTACAGAATATCAGTATGACAATACGACACCCTCTGTCCTTAGACCCTCACATCGTACAAGGAAAAACTTCCAGAGAAAACCCACAGTTTAAAGGGGAAAATGGGAGAAACCTCAGGGAGAGCAACAGAGGAGGGATCCCTCTCCCAGGACGGACAGACGTGCAATAGATGCCGTGTGTAAATTGAAAAGATAATACATTTGCAACATAGGTAGTCCAAATGTTTGGAAATGCATGTGTGTATAATAGGAAGATGAATCCACGAGTATATCCATCCAGGACTTATGATCCA
>NW_011369102.1:73737-79769 GCF_000735185.1 Notothenia coriiceps | reverse complement strand
TAGCGAATACACAGCGAGACACATTTTCTATGTTAGAGTTTTACTCGCTACAGGGTGTACCTTGAGGGTTTTTGACTCTGCAGACCGTTTACACGCATAAAAACCTTCATAACACACAAGGGGACGGTTAATAATCGGAAAAGCATGACATGTCTCCTTTAAAAAATTGATTTGATTTGACTCCTCCATTTCTATTTCCAGTAGAGTACAGAACAGGCTTGTAATGTTAAGCAGAACCTATCCTGATTCATTTCAACCCAAGCCACTGATCCACTTTGGTCTACTAAAGTTAGGCTTGATTAATAAATCCCAGGTTTTATTACGGCCATCATGACTAAAGGAGCCAGGAGGGACATTTCAATGGGGCTCTACTAGAGAGACATACAGTTGCAAGAAAAAGTATGTGAACCCTTTGGAATTACCTGGATTTCTGCATAAGTCGGTCATAAAATGGAGGAAGCCACTGCTGTCCAGAAAAAACATTGCTGCACGTTTGAAGTATGCAAAAGAGCACCTGGATGTTCCACAGCACTACTGGCAAAATATTCTGTGGACAGATGAAACCAAAGTTGAGTTGTTTGGAAGGAACACACAACGCTATGTGTGGAGAAAAAAAGGCACAGCACACCAACATCAAAACCTCATCCCAACTGTGAAGTATGGTGGAGGGAGCATCATGGTTTGGGGCTGCTTTGCTGCCTCAGGGCCTGGACAGATTGCCATCGTCGACGGAAAAATGAATTCTCAAGTTCATCAAGACATTTTGCTGGAGAACTTAAGGCCATCTTTCCACCAATTGAAGCTCAACAGAAGATGGGTGATGCAACAGGACAACGACCCAAAGCACAGAAGTAAATCAACAACAGAATGGCTTCAACAGAAGAAAATACGCCTTCTGGAATGGCGCAGTCAGAGTCCTGACCTCAACCCAATTGAGATGCTGTGGCATGACCTCAAGAGAGCGATTCACACCAGACATCCCAAGAATATTGCTGAACTGAAACAGTTTTGTAAAGAGGAATGGTCCAAAATTCCTCCTGACCGTTGTGCAGGTCTGATATGCAACTATAGGAAACGTTTGGTTGAGGTTATTGCTGCCAAAGGAGGGTCAACCAGTTATTAAATCCAAGAGTTCACATACTTTTTCCACCCTGCACTGTGAATGTTTACATGGTGTGTTCAATAAAAACATAAAAACATATAATTGTTTGTGTGGTTTTAGCTTAAGCAGACTGTGTTTGTCTATTGTTGTGACTTAGATGAAGATGAAGATCAGAACACATTTTATGACCAATTTATGCAGAAATCCAGGTAGTTCCAAAGGGTTCACATACTTTTTCTTGCAACTGTACATCTCNTATGCGGGGGAAAAGAATAACAATTTTTTTAAATATTGGGCTGTCTTATTTATTCTCTCACACACACCACCTGCCACTAACGTTAAACCCCTTTACTATTCAATTAAACACATTCAATGTTTATTTATTAATAGTAAAGGGGTTTAACGTTAGTGGCAGGTGGTGTGTGTGAGAGAATAAATAAGACAGCCCAATATTTAAAAAAATTGTTATTCTTTTCCCCCGCATATTTAGCATATTTCCTAACTTCCCGCAATTTCACCGCATAAAATCACATAAAACCCCGCAGGTTTAATCACATAATCAAGGATTTTAGCCCGCGTTTTTCTGGAGGGTCTAAACATTACACATGCTTGCTTTGATGATTGATGTGAGCCTCATTAACATCATAGTTTAGCTGTGATGAAGTGTTTCCCACGGACGTACATGATTGACTGTCTGGGTCCCATTTATCACTGTGGAGGAAAGTAAGGAAAATCATAACTTTGGATCTTTTTTTGTTTTGTTTGACGGGCAAAATACGACACGGCAGCTTTTAGGAATGAAAAAACTTTTTTTCGCTCAGCGTTGATTCTTTGTTTGCTGTAGATTGTGACGCAGCCTTCTTGTGTTGTGCTTTTCATATATTATTATAATGTCCCTATTATGGGAGAACATGTTTTAAATGTTGCTATGCATGGCGCTATTTAGATCCCTTGGAGATCTCCATTCAAATATGGTTTCATAATAAACATATTAACTTATGTTATACACTGATTAATAAACTTGTAAATGAGTTCATGGCTGGACAAACTCTGCCTTTTTGTTGTTGTAAATGAATGCTTTTAATTTTTTGCCTTTCCTTTGTCCCAACCTATTGGCTGATTAAATCTGCCTAATAACCGATTAGCAGAGAAAAGAAAGGGGACACGACACTGACTCTTCCAAAGTAGAATACTGTGGCTAATTTAAAAGCACATATTAAAATAATAGTGGGCCGGTTTCCTGGCTTCAGAGTCGCTGTACAGATCCTTGATTATTTTCAGCAATTCAACTCGATCTGATGGTGCTCAGCAGCTGCTATTAGAGAAACAACTAAATGAAAGCTTTGTAGGTCAAGAATATGGACATCATTACCTTGTGCCAGAGCCACAATCAATCCTGGCCCTCGCTGTGCGGCCTACACAAAACTGTCACAAACACAATATCAGACTTATTAACAAAGATGAACAATCAGTCTGATTATCCAGCCAAGATCAGAGTGGTGGGTTGAAAATGCAAATGCTCAGGAAATGTGATATTAATATCCAAGCTGGAGGATCATGTGAGTAGGATGAAGGGCTTCGTAAAGGAAATGGCATTGGGCCTGTCATAAAATGTATCAAAGAAGTTTATTTAGTGTGACTTCACCCATTGGTTTATGGACTTTAGTTCAGAGCCTTGAGTTTGGCAATTTTGCCCGAAGACATCTTGTTTTTTGGACTGAGAAGTGACAAGAGGTTGGACCTAAAGACAACCAAATTCTGAACCGAACATTGTGAGGCCACCAAAGTGTTACAAATAAATTCAAACGGCGTAAAACAAACTGTGAAAGGGTTGAAGTTCTAAGACAAAAATGTGGAAAACCCACAGACCGTGGAAGCAACCTGCCACTCAAAAGTTAGCCCCGCTCGAAAGCATATCTTGTGCTTAAACTTCTATTTTATTCTAAATGGGACCATCATTTACAAAATGAACATTGTGCTATATTGGAAAAGACTTAAAACTAGAGATTGGAACCATTAATTAGTCAGGAAAATATTTTACATGATAAATCAAGAAAAAGTGAGGTAGTTCTCTCATAGACTACAATCAGCCTTCTTTTGCCGCTAGAAAGGATAAAGATTTGCGTCACTTCCATTAGCTTGTCAATTTAACCTGTATGTTGACTCTTGGACTTCATCTTCTCTGTCGATAATGATCATTCATTGAAAATAATCCATGTGAATACACAGCAATTACGATACGATATTACTTTATTTGTCAGATCAAGTCTGAAATTTGACTTGCGTCACAGCAGCTCCATGTCCAACATCAACAGACAAGTATCCAGACACAATACATGAAACACAAACAACAAACATTTAACATAACAGCAGAATCAGTGAGAGAAAACATGCTCAAAGAGCCTTCAGCGTGCATCTGATCTGGGATCAGCTCTGTGTTTACTGTGAGGATTGACTGATGCACGAAGGAGTGCTTCAGTCTGACTTTATTGAATGGTGGGACCCTGTATCTCCGGTTAGATGGTAGCAGTTCATATTCACTGTTCAGAACATGGTTTGGGTCAGAGATGATGTTGTTGGACAGCCTCAGGTTGTTATGATAGGCTGAGTCATAGAGTCTCTGACAGGGTTGACCAACAATCTTTGAGCAGATTTTTAACAGGTGGAGCAGTTTTGATTTTAAAGCTGCTGACAAACATTTGTACCAGGTAGTATTGCAGTACTGCAGAATAGACATGATCACAGATGTAAAGAACAACAGAAGAATTGTTCTTTAGAATTGTTAAGATATTTAAAACTGGACCAAAGTGCCGCATGGACAAACCATCCAGCCACGTGAAAGCTTTAGGTTGATGTGTTAGCAGAAGTAAATAAGTAAGTAATTTTACTATAAGCACTGGTCTTTATTTATTTTGTGTATTTCAACTTAAAATATCGTTGTGCTGCTAATTTTGGAGCCCTAACCCGAAAGGCCGCTACACACCAACCTGATTCTGGGACTCAGAGGCCGTCAGAGGCCGTCGGGCATTCGTGGCGCCCTACTCAGGTTGGTGTGTCCCGCACCGTCGTCTCTTTACGGCACATTTGCACACCTCCCGCTGGAGGCCAGAGAAAGTGATTGGCTGTTCAGCTTAGCGAGTCCGTGCATGAGGGACCAAAACAAACGATTAAGAAGGCACACACAGACGGTTAATCTTTTTCATTTTCATCTCACCCGGACGCAAGAGTTTCTTTTTTATGTTTACATGTTTTCGATTGACGAGAGAAAGTGAGAATGGAACCCAGACGCTATTTGTTGTTTGTTTATATTACGCAGCCTGTTCTTCTTCTCTCGGTGTATAGTCTGTCTTCCGGTTGTTGCCTCTTTTGAATGACGAATACACACTACCGCTGCCTGCTGGTAAGGACAGTTATTGCCACTCGTCAACTGAAGTCTTTGCGGTGTGTTCGTAGGCGCGCGCCTTCGGTACGCGTTCTTTGGTCTCAGGTTGGTGTGTAGCGGCCTTAACCCTAACCCATGGCGTTTGAACGTATTTTAAGTTATTTTAAAGATTTGTGTTGACAACGAAGTCTTGCTGGGTGAAGAAACATAATTGGTACCAAGTCACAAAACAAGAATTTTCCCATTTGATAAGTTCATGTTTTCCAGGACATTCTGGAGAACTTGGTATTTCAGAACAAATGATCGAGCAAATGATCTTGATGCCTCACTGGTAGCAAACTGTGACCGTACAGTGACTGTATTCCCAGGGAAGAACTCTATCAAACTAAATCCATTAATCACGGACCACAACATCAACACGCTGGGCAGCAAAATAAATGTTTTCTTTGTTTTTTGGGGTTGACGGTGGTTTCTCTGCAGCATTGATTCATTGCTGTTTACGAGAACAAAAACGACTCAAACCACAAACGGAGACTTATTCCCAAACTTTTGGGATTTAACAACTAATGACAAGTCTTTTTATCTTGTATTAATGATGATGGAGGTCCTTGTTTGACCCTGAATGTGGCCTGATGGATAAATCGTTTGACCTTGTAATTCATGCATTAACTAAACCTAATGTTAACCTTAATATTACACGAATATTTAACTAAGTGCACTGGCTGTCAAGGAGATCATGCCTGGAAAAACTAGCTGATTAAATCTGCCTAATTAACCATTAGAGGAGAAAAAAGAGGGACACACTCCCGATTCATTCATAGTTCATACTGTAGCCTAGTTAGTGTGAAAATACAAAGATATGAAACAAATATTGGGTTAATTCCCTGGCCTGTGGATACCCCTGATTATTTTCAGCGATTAAACTCAATTTGATTTGTTTCTGGAAGGGTTTTTAAAAGGGCCAATACAAGCTAATAAAACGGCTTTCATTATTGTTCTAACTAATTCCCTCTACTGCCACAAAACAGAGACAGATCGATTGTCTGTTCATTTGGAAACTCTTTCATTAACTTTAGAATAACGAGAGGGAACATTACCTCTGGTGTGCAGCTTAATGATTTGTTTGAGAGAACTGTAACTCAGAGACCAAAGATCCTTTCATTCCTCACAGCTGTCAAACTTTCCCCAAGTGAGACACCAACGCCTTGACCTTTTGGAGATCCTGTCTGACCTTTGCTGACCTCAAATACTCTGGTCCCATTGGAGCAAGCTCCGCTTCAAACACCTGTTACACAGCTGAGCTCTGTTCATTCAAGGTTTCATCATTTGTGCAATTGACATGTATTTGATTAGATTTACTTCGAATGTGTAAAACAATAATAGAAAAATGTAACATAAGAATTATTATACAATACAAAATGAATCAGTGTCAAATTGATATACAAAAATATTACTGACTCTAAGTTATATATAAACAATTATAAAAGGGACAAGTCAAATCAAGCAATCTGATTGGTTCTTAGCTGTGATATACTGAGCGTATACCAC
>NW_011369102.1:54001-73726 GCF_000735185.1 Notothenia coriiceps | reverse complement strand
TATGTACGTAGAGACCATTTGATGCACATAAGTGATTTAAAGTGAGAGACGGTAAATTGCCAGAACACGAGGTGTTTCGAGGACGGGGGTGGAGGTACACTACGTGTCAACGAGACTAACCAGCCCGCAACACTTAGCGCGACTCTAGCACCTCCACACAAAGGAAAAATCGCTATGATGTCGCTCTGTGTAGAAGGATACAATCTCAAAATGAGCGCATGTCCACAATGAAACTCCCAAACTGAGAACGTCCCGGAAAATGTGCGTATTTTTGGAAGTATTGGTTGTGTTCCCCTAGCCAAATTATTTAGCCTTTCGTTACTGTAAGAGGAAAGTTTTTAACTAAACTTAAACTCTGAGAGGTAAAGATAAATGGCATCTCATGTCTTGTCCGAACATTACAATTCGTCGTTTGGATAGGACTAAGTAAGTTGGTTCGTGACTAGGTGAAATCCAGATGAATTCAAATCCGACTAATTATTTAGGGTCCAAAATAATGCCGGTAGTACTGATTCCTCGGTCCTCCTGTAAAAGTTACCCCCGAGATGATCTCTTGTAGTCAACGTTCTTTTTCATACACTTGGGAAACCTAAGTGGACCTAAAGACGTATTCAGCCAGTATTTTTACCTCCTTCCGGTGACGACAGGTCTTTTTTGTAACGAACGTGCAAACCTTCATACGTTTTCTCGTGGACCCTACAAGTGTCGTGATGACCGTGTTATAAGACACCTGTCTAACTTGGTTTCAACTCAACAAACCTTCCTTGGTGTGTTGCGATACGACCACCTCTTTTTTTTCCGTGTCGGTGTGGTGTGTAGTTTTTGGAGTAGGGTTGACGCTTCATACCACCTCCCCGTAAGTACCAAACCCCGACGGAAAAACACGGAGTCCCGGACCTGTACTAAACGGTAGACAGCTGCCCTTTTTACCTTAAAGAGTTCAAGAGTTCTGTTAAAACGACTCTCTTGAATTGCCGGTAGAAAGTGGTTAACTTCGAGTTGTCTTCCCACTACCGTTGTCTGTTGCTGGTTTCCGTGTCTTCAATTTTAGTTGTTGTCTTACCGAAGTTGTCTTCTTTATGCGGAAGACCTTACCGGGCAGTCTCAGGACTGGAGTGGGTTACTCTACGACACCGTACTGGAGTTCTCTCGCTAAAGTGTGGTCTTGTAGGGTTCTTATAAACGACTTGACTTCTGTCAAAATAATTGTCTCCTTACCAAGGTTTTAGGAGGACTGGCAACACGGGTCCAGACTATACGTTGATATCCTTTGCAAACCAACTCCAAAACGACGGTTTCCTCCCAAGTTGGTCAATAATTTATTCCCAAGTGTAATGAAAAGGTGGGACGTCACACTTACAAATGTACCACCCACAAGTTATTTTTGTATTTTTTGTTATTAAAAAACAACAACCAAAATCGAATTCGCTGACAGCAAACAGAATAACAACACTGAATCTACTTCCTAGTCTTGTGTAAAATACTGGTTAAATACGTCTTTAGGTCCATCAAGGTTTCCCAAGGTGTATGAAAAAGAACGTTGTAACATATACGTGAGATGACTCACCGTGAAATTATAATCCCAAAATATATAATTATTTACGAATTACAAATTCATCATACTGAATAACGACGTAAGTTTACAACGTCCCCAGTCCAACTTCTGGAAAAATTATGATGCGGCAAATCTTATCTTCCGGAATGGATGGTGACTTATACATACTAACAAGAGAGAAGTTACGTCTAGGAAGGGATTGTTTGATGACCCTGTTCAAACACTTCTCTTTCCACTCAAAAAGGTCTATGAAACTAAGAATTTTATAGTTCCCTTTACAGAACGTCAACTTTATGTAAACAAAACACACACACTGTAGGTCCACGACCCTATTATACCACTGTAGATGCCCGTCTCTCTCCTAACGACTCGACAGCCATACTGAACCGAATAGAGAAAAGAATGTGAGTTTGGAAAATTGCACAATATAAAATCTATTCTAGTAGACCTCAACAATGGAATTATGATCAGTGGAAATGGCCATGACATGTCTCCTTTAATATCGTCACATGCACACAGCATCGCACGCAGTGAAATGAAAGCTTTAATTTATAGTTTTCTGAGGCCAGAAGGATTATATATTATAGGTCTGTATATGTTGATACAAGGCTAGGCTGCTGCCTGACTGCTGCTTTCCCCCCCTAATTATGACAAAGAAAAACACGTTGTCGGGATAATTAAGCTCTGTGTTTTGTTATGATGCCGGCATTCGGGAAGCTGCGCTCTGATGGCAAGGATATGGAGGCGACTTTGTGCCAGCGGAGTTTACATGTCACCTTGTGGGGCTCGTCCCTTACACACTCAGAAAGATCCCATACATTGGATTTCCTGTCCGACAACATTCACTTAATGACTTCCGGCTGATGCGTCAAAGCACACGCAGCGCACAGATGGAATTATTTTTTTCCTTTATCTTTTTCCTTCGACTAATAGGCTAATTAAAAACGAGTCGACAAAGACGTTTTTCGCTGACTAACATTTAGTCAACTTTTTGGGGATAACCCTACTTGGAACCGTAAATTGGTTCAACTACAGTTCATATTGCCAAACATTGTGAATTAATATGAAAATAATAGACATTTATAGGGAAATGTGCATCAGGGGACATTACAGCAAATACCGCTGAACCACATCCGCATGCCATTAGCCCTGTCTCTCTTGACAAAAGTTTAAATTTGGAGAAATTGTTCTTGCAAATTCATTCTGGCTTGGAAAGTCTGACAGCAACATGAGCCCAGTTCTAACCTAGTCCGCCATTGTTGTTATTGTGAAGGGATAATCACACTGGTGTTGCAGCAACTTTAACGTCGATGTCATGACAGGGCTCCTCTCGGGCTCGGCTCAGTGGAAAAACAAACTGGTTCTTAAGTGGTTTTATCAAGTAGAACCCAAACTAGCCCTAGCATCGAACCAGAATGGAAATTATTTAAGTGAAAAAGAGGGCATCCATGTTCGTTGGCATCCGGTACCAGAGTTACACTTGTCCCTATTCATACTGTGTCTCTAAACATGTCACAGGGCTCTTACGGAGTGTTGAGCACCAGCCTGTCCCACTGGCCCTTGATGTCCTCGTCCTCAGGCTGCTCAGTGACATAGAGACCATCAAACTCCAGCTTTCTTGCCAGCTCCTTCTCTCTCTTGAAGATGACCAGAGGGACCTGAAGGGATTTAGAGGTAAAAGAAGATAAGCTGATTGAAACCTACAAGCAAACGCAAAACATTTCATGGATTTTTGTACAGTAAACATCTCATACCTTGAGGCAGTTGTAGCCGATGATGCAGAGGATGGAGATGATAGTGTGGACGATACCGAAGAAAGCCATGGCCGGCTCCATGTAGCCTGTGCTCTCTTCCAAGAAGTAGTACATGGGACCTTCTTCTTCCTCATCTTCACCTCCGTTATCAAATCCGGACCCATCCTCCTCAGCACCGGATCCTTCAAACAGGCCGGAGCCCTCAAACAATGCAGAACCCTCAATCTCCTCCTCACCACGAGGTGTGTCGGACACCTGGAAATGTCAGACACAACAATAAGTCTTTGGAGTGTACTTTCTGTTGCATTAACCAGTTAAGCCCCGAGCCTGTTTTTCAGGTTTCAGGCTCGAAAAAATGACATACCCAGAACAAATGACTATATCTTCACTTCTAAAAGGGGTGAATTAATAATCTTTTTTCTCAAAGCAATGATACACCTGTGAGTTGGATGTAGAAAAGTCATAATCAATATCATTTTTTTTATTTTAAAGCAAATTCAGATTGAACACATTAAAAACATTTAAATTATAGTTTCCGTTACTTATAGTGAAAACTACCCTTGAATGATGGGATAGTAAACAAAAAGCTTTAGGAATCCAAACATTAACATATAAAAAGTACCCTGTATCAAGATTGATGCAACACAAGTGAAATTTGACCTTTTTAGAGAGGTTTAGCAAATAAAACCCACCTCTGGGGTAATTTGGGTGTATTTGCCGTTTCTCTGGAACCCATTGGTCGATTTTGGTGATTGACACCTCGTTTTAACCGTTAGAGCCAGTAAAATCAAGTGGAAGTTCCTAAATCCATCTAAACATTACCATTGAGGATTGAGAGTGAAGCGCACGCAGTTTTCCCAAAACCGGAAGCTCCGTCACACTCTATATGAAAAATACGATTATTGCCATAAATATGATGATGGATTATCAGTAATCATTTCAAAGTGACACAGAGACATTGGATTAACCTTCAGCAGCGTTTATATGCGTTTTAATGCCATTGAACACAACTTTGATCAGAAAACAGCAAAGGTAAGACGTATTTGCCGTTTTGGCCCCGTAAAGTGAAGTTGTGTGATGTCTGGTTTTGCCTTCGCTGCCGTGAGTTTTGGTCACACAGTGATGATACTTATACCATTGGAATCTGTGGAATCTCAACTGTCATATGACATTGTGCGTATGCAGATCCGATGAAGTATAACATATTTATACCGTGAGTTATGTGCTAAGTGCGTAAGCACTCTTTCGCTTAGTGCTCATTCAGAGGCTCGGCTTTAGACTTGAGTTTTGTTTCGGTAAAAATGGTTCATATCGTCAGGTAGCTGAGTTTTCTTCCCGTTAAGTGTGTATGACACATTCATAGTTTGTTAAATGTTAAGAAGCCCTCAGACGCTGTTTCTTGCAAGATGTTGTCGGTGCCGGCAGGGGGCACAGGGCTTAACAGGTTAAAACCTAATTTCATGAAAGTTGAGTTCAAATTGAAAGAATGTAGGCTATTTTTGCCGTCCTTCAGACTATTGGAACATCAAAATACACATTGAGATATTGTTTTTACTAACTTTGTCTCTGTACTTCTGTAGGTTTCTCCAATATCCGCCAAAAGTTAGCATAAGATCTTTCCTGATTTCCATATTTAAACATGAAATTTCAATAAACTTACAATGCAGAAATCAACTAGGGGAAATGTCTTGGTGGTAACTTATTTCAACATGTTAACCCTATTAACCTGTAGTGTCTTAAAACATTTATGGAATTTAGAAATACAAACATTTAAAAGATATTCTGAAATGTGTTCTTTCTATATTCTAAAGGTTTTTAGAAATGGTTTGTTCATGTTTATTGCGAGCCCGATTTATATAGTTTTTTATTTTTCAACATTTTTTTTGTCTAAAAAAACTTGAAAACATCCAACAGGAGAAAAACCAAGATACTTTGCAGGAGTCAATTCAGTATGTGTCGTCTAAATTAAGTTTAGCGTGCACACACCTTGTAGAAGAGCAGGATGAAATTGAGAGCGAAGGAGATGAACAGGACCAGGAAGCGAAGGTTGTAGAAGTTGCGAGAAAGGTAGTTCTGATAGAGGGGGGGCACAACACAAAAACAATATTTTACTGCATGATTCCAAGGCATTAACATTTGGTTTAGCTTATAAATTAAATTGCATTAGGAAATTAATTGTGGGCGCAAAACCTTTTATGTCACATTGTTGCATGATAATGGTGAATTGGGTATCACACAGTCAAGTGCCTCTCTGAAGAACCAAAACCTCACCGTGGTGGAGAGGTTTGTGTGCCCTGATGAACCTGGCATCTGTTGTCTGGAACCTTGTGTTCCTGGTAGGGTCTCCCATGGCAAATTGGTCTCAGGCAAGGGGCCAGACTAAGATTGGTTCAAAGACCTCATGAAAGAAAAACCAAGAAGTGAGGATACCCGGCCCGGAGGATGCCCGGGTTCGCCTTTTGGAGCCAAGCCAAGAAGGAGGACTCGTCGGTGAGCGTCTGGTGGCCGGGCTTGCCACGGAGCCCGGCCGGGCACCGCCCAAAAAGGCAACGTGGGCCACACCGCCGCTTCTCCGTCCCGCGGGCCCACCACCTATGGTAAACAGCGATGGGGTCGGGTGCGCTGCCAGAAGGGTGGCAGTGAAAGCAGAGGGTCTCGACGGACCAGACCCGGGCGACAGAAGCTGGCTTTGGGGACGTGGAACGTCACCTCTCTGGGGGGGAGGGAGCCGGAGCTCGTGCGGCAGCGTTACCAGTTGGATCTGGTTGGGCTCACCTCTATGCACAGCGTCAGCTCTGGGACCTTACATCTGGATAGGGGCTGGACTCTATTCTTAACCGGAGTTGTGCAAGGTGTGTGGCGCCGGGCGGGTGTGGGGATACTCAAAAGACCCCGGTTGGGTGCTTCTTTGTTGGAGTTTACCACAGTGGACGAGAGGGTCGCCTCCCTACGCCTGCGGGTTTTGGGGGGGGGAAACTCTGACTGTTGTGTGTGCTTATGCACCAAACAGCAGTTCAGAGTATTCAGCCTTCTTGGAGACCCTGGAAAGAGTCCTGTATGGGGCTCCTGAAGGGGAATCTTTAATATTGCTGGGAGACTTCAATGCACATGTGGGCAATGATGGAGAATATTGGAGGGGTGTGATTGGGAGGAACGGCGCCCCTGATCTGAACCGGAGTGGTGGTTTGTTGCTGGACTTCTGTGCTAGTCATGGATTGTCCATAACAAACACCATGTTCGAACATAAGGATGCTCATAAGTGTACGTGGTACCAGAGCACCCTAGGCAGAAGGTCCATGATCGATTTCATTATCGTATCATCGGACCTGAGGCCGTAAGTTTTGGACACTCGGGTAAAGAGAGGGGCGGAGATGTCAACTGATAACCATCTGGTGGTGAGTTGGGTCGAGTGGCGGGGGAAGCCTCTGGATAGACCTGGTAAGCCCAAACGTGTAGTTCGGGTGAACTGGGAACGTCTGGAGGAGGCCCAAGTTCAGGAGGCCTTCAACTCACACCTCCGGCGGAGCTTTTCGGGCATTCCTGTGGAGGTTGGGGACATTGAACCAGAGTGGTCGGTGTTCAAAGCCTCTATTGCCGAAGCCACGTTGGGGAGCTGTGGTCTCAAGGTCCTAGGTGCCGCAAGGGGCGGTAACCCTCGAACCTCCTGGTGGACACCGGTGGTCAGGGAAGCCGTCCGACTGAAGAAGGAGGCCTTCAGGGATGTGTTATCCCGGGGGACTCCCGAGGCAGTTGCAAGGTACCGACAGGCCCGAAGGGCAGCAGCCTCAGCCGTGGCCGAGGCAAAGCAGCGGGTGTGGGAGAAGACATGGAAAAGGACTTTCGGGCGGCACCAAAGTTGTTCTGGAAAACTGTCCGACACCTCAGGAGGGGGAAGCAGGGAACCATCCAAGCTGTGTACAGTAAGGATGGGACGTTGTTGACCTCAACTGATGGAGTGTTAGGGCGTTGGAAGGAGCACTTTGAGGAACTCCTGAACCCGACAACTCCGCCCTCTATGTTAGAGGCAGAGCTGGAGTATGACGGGGGATCGACACCAATCTCCCGGGGGGAGGTCACTGAGGTCGTCAAACAACTTCACAGTGGCAAAGCCCCGGGGGTGGATGAGATCCGCCCAGAAATGCTGAAGGCTCTGGGTGTTGAGGGACTGTCATGGTTGACACGTCTCATCAACGTTGCGTGGAAGTCGGAAACAGTACCGAAGGAGTGGCAGACCGGGGTGGTGGTTCCCCTTTTTAAAAAGGGGGATCAGAGGGTGTGTGCCAATTACAGAGGCATCACACTACTCAGCCTCCCCGGGAAAGTTTACTCTAAGGTACTCGAAAGGAGGGTCAGGCCGATTGTCGAACCTCAGATTGAGGAGGAACAATGCGGATTCCTTCCTGGTCGTTGAACGACGGATCAGCTTTTTACTCTTGCAAGGATCCTGGAGGGGGCCTGGGAGTACGCTTATCCGGTCTACATGTGTTTTGGAGATTTGGAGAAGGCGTATGACCTGTTCCCAGGGAGTTACTGTGGGAGGTGCTGCAGGAGTATGGGGTGAGGGGGTCTCTACTCAGGGCCAGCCAATCTCTGTACTCCCAAAGCGAGAGCTGTGTCCGGGTCCTCGGCAGTAAGTCGGACCCATTTCCGGTGAGGCTGCGCTTTGTCACCAATCCTGTTTGTAATATACATGGATAGGATTTCGAGGCATAGTCGGGGGGAGGGGATCTGCAGTTCGGTGGACTGAGGATTGCACCACTGCTTTTTGCAGATGCTGTGTTTCTAATGGCTTCATCGGTCTGCGACGTTCAGCACTCACTGGATCGGTTCGCAAACGAGTGTGAAGCGGCTGGGATGAGGATCGGCACCTCCAAATCTGAGGTCATGGTTCTCAGCAGGAAACCGATGGACTGTCCACTCCAAGTAGGGAATCACCCCAAGTGAAGGAGTTCAAGTATTTCGGGGTCTTGCTCTCGAGTGAGGGTACAATGGCGCGTGAGATGGGCTGGGGAATCGGGGCAGCGGGAGCGATATTGCAGTCGCTTTACCGCACCGTTGTGATGAAAAGAGAGCTGAGCCAGAAGGCAAAGCTCTCTGTCTACCGGGCCATTTTCTTTCCTACCCTCACCTATAGCAAAGAAGGATGGGTCATGACCGAAAGAACGAGATCGCGGATACAAGCGGCCGAGATGGGTTATCTCCGCAGGGTGGCTGGTGTCTCCCTTAGGAATAAGGTGAGAAGTTCAGTCATCCGGGAGGGACTCGGAGTTGAACCGCTCCTCCTTCGCGTCGAAAGGAGTCAGTTGAGGTGGTTCGGGCACTTAGTTAGGATGCCACCTGGGCGCCTCCCGAGGGAGGTGTTCCAGGCAAGTCCAGCTGGGAAGAGACCGAGGAGTAGACCTAGGACCAGGTGGAGGGATTATATCTCTTCGCTGGCCTGGGAGGGCCTTGGAATCCCCCAGTCAGAGCTGGTTGATGTGGCCAGGGAAAGGAACGTTTGGGGCTCTCTGCTGGAACTGCTACCTCCGCGACCCGACCACGGATAAGCGGAAGAAGATGGATGGACAGTCAAGTACAAATATACCTAAAAAAACCATATCAGGCTAAACTTAAAATACCAGTATGTTACCTGCACATGTCAGTGTGTCACCACTCACAACATAAATGATGTACTGTGATAGACAGCTGCTCACCATGAATTTGACTCTCTGGACCTCCAGCTCATTCCACAGCTCAAAGCCCTCCTCCGTGGGTTTCTTTTCCTTCTTCGCCTTGGCCTTTTCTTTCTTCTCTTCTATCACCTCGGGCTCCTCCTTCTTTACCTCAGGTTCAGGCTCTGCTTTCTCTGTCTTCTCGCCATTCTCGGTGCTGGAGAAGACACGTGAGGAGAGAACATGTGTGATGTTTCTTGTTAAAGAGGACATAGTATGTTCATTTTCAGGTTCATAATTGTATTTTGTGACAACTGTGACATGTCTCCACCATGCTTTAATGTTCAAAAATGGTCTTTGTTTTTCTCATACTGCCTGTGAAGCCCACACTGCTCTGATTGGTGAGCTGGCCAGCTCTGTTGTGATTATATGGCAGCTCTGGCTCTGTTTGAATGGATGTGAATGGGTGAAAGCTGACTTTTTAAAGTGCTCTGAGGGGCCCTACAGCGCTATTATGGATGCAGTCCATTTACAATACAATATTGGCATGAGGAGAAGTTTTCTCTAGCAGAAGCTGATCATTTTCGATGTTGACAACTCACTCTGCTTTCTCAGTCTCTGGAGTAGCCACTTCTTCGGTATGAGCAGGTTGAGCAGGTTGCTCTTCCTCTCCTGGTTCTCCCACTGCGGATTCCAACTGTTACATAATGGCATTGCAGTTAATAAACACTTAAATGAAGAGCATACACTTTTATATATGATTACACAGAACCCCTCACCAGTTTTCTCTTCAGCAGCGGTGTGCCCTCTGGTGTCGGAGGCTCTTCAGCCGTCGTCTCACCAAAGTCCCCGAGTCCCCCTGGAGTATTGAAACCGGGCAGACGTCCACCTTCCCTCTCCTCGCTATCCTCCTCTTCCTCCCCTTCTCCCCCACCATCTAAGAGGTCTGACCCACCGTCTGCGTCTTGGTCCTCTCTAGCCCCTGGTTCAGGTGGCAGGTCGCCATGAACTTCGTCCTGCGTGGGATCTGGCATACTGGCTAATATCTCCGTTACAGTTATCTTCTTGGCGCCCTCCACTAGGCCTCCACCAAACAGCACCTTCCATGTGATTGTGAAGAAGCCCTTACATACACCGTAGACAAACATCAGGATACCCATCAGAATAGTGTAGATAAACGTAACCAGGCCGATGACCATCTCCTTCACAGTCATCTTTCTAAGTTTGCGGTAGCGACGTCGCAGGTTACGGAATGTGAACATGTTGAAGAAGTCCCCCACGCTCTTCAGAAACTCTGCGAAGGCTGAAGCTGCCTCTGGAGGGACTTCATCTCCATTGCCTTCCTCTCCTTCTACAGCCTCTGTTTGTTCTCCCCCGCCTTCATCTCCTTCCTCATCGTCGTCTTCTTCTGCATCGTCTCCCTCAGGCTCAGAGATAGACGCCGCAATGTTCATCTCAAAGATGGTGTCCTCGCAGAAGTTCACAAACATCTCCATTTTCTCACTCTCTTGGCCCTCATTGACCACATCAAAGATGAACTGCCGCTTGGACTCTCGAACTTGTGGCATTTCCCACTGGTCGCGATTAGCCTCGCTGATCTCAAAGTAAATGCGCTCAATCTTCTTGCTGGCTCCCATGATCTCGATGCGGCCGAGGAAGGGGCGGAAGTACTTGAGCACGCTCTCTGCCTGCTCCAGGAAGTTCTGAAGGCGAGTGTCGTGGGGCACGTGCTCCGACAGGTTGGTGAGCAGAACGGCGATATTGAAGCCAATGTCCTTGGCTGGCTCCTGGAAACGATCGGCAAACTCCTCAAAGTTGATCATCTCATTCTCATCAGCTTCTGAGCAAGAGAGGAGGAACTGGATTTCTGAGGGAGAGTATTGCTTCTGGCTGTCCATGGCCTTGGAGAAGTCTTTTTTGGAGATGAGCCCACGGGGGTCGGTGACGTAGTCCCGGAAGGCATCTGATGCCACGATGTCTTTGAGCTTGAGGAACATGTCGAAGAACTTGAGGATCATCTCCACGTTGCTGGAGGACTCCACCAGCATGTCGACCATTTGCCTGGCAATGGTGCCGTTCACAATATTGCCTAAGAGCAGAACACAGTTTGAAGAAATTAGATGAGAGTTTGCAACAGGAAGGAAAGGATATAACGACCCAGGGACAGAAATCATACCTTCAAGTAGAGACAGAAGCATCACCACCATTTCCTTCTGCAGATCCAACAGCTCCTTCAACAGACCAATCTGACTGGAGTCCTGAACCAAAGCCAAAACACACAGCAAAGCACAAACAGTAGAGAAGTATGGTTTTTAGAATATGTACTGACTACTGACTGGTACACAGCTCATTTTGAGAGGATTTTTGCTTTCTAATGAGATGAGAGAGTAAAACGGTAAGAGATGCTACCTCTGAGTGTGCTCTACTCCAAAAGTGATCCTGGGTTTGCATTTTACAAATAAAGAATATGCATTTTTATTATCACAAATAGTAGACTTGCGTGTGTGGTCAGCAAGACAAGACACTTAAACACCGTCAGGTATGAGAGGAGGGGAGAAAATGCCTCTGCGAGACAGAATCCCATTTATCTGAAAAAGTGGCCTCAGCAAGAAAGCAGGGAACACGTAAGCATATAGACGCTGGTCGTAGCATTCCTGAAGACCTGCACCAGCAGATAACACAAGCCATACATATTTGTTGTAAGTCTGGTGGAAGTCTACAAGAGGGTGTAAGGATTTGCAAGCATCAGCCACACAACACAAAGCAACTAAATATATTAAACAGCAAAATAAAGCTAAATGAAAAGAAGCAAAGCATGGTATTAAGACTCTTTAAAAAAAAAAAATTCTTATAAGTCATCAAGGAATAATCGATCTTTTGTATGGAGAAAGCTGGTATTTGTTTGAAAACACCTCTACAGTAAATATACTAAAATCTAGAGCCAGAAAGCAGCTAATCATACTTTATTTATCAGTTTAGTATCATCACTTTTAATAGTCAAAATGTGTTTAAACTGTCACTACACCCAAGTGTCCGAGTTACACATGTTCCTCGTGTTCAGGAATTATACCCAACTGACTTGATGGCTCTTTAGAGAACTTAACAAAAAAAGAAATAATACTGTTAAACGCTAAAGAAAAACATGAAAGGCTGTATAGGGAATAAACAGAAGAAACTGTGAATGATTTCTGTATTTTGTTGAGTAATAACTAGTCACATGAAGGAGGAGCGCTTTGTAAAGCATGATGGTCCTCTAAATGAGATGGTGATGATTCTTACGTTGTTGCGTTGTCCAGAATCAGGGAGCATCTAACAGGGTTACACACATAGACTGTATATATAAGGTGAAACATGACAATAGAAATGTTACTATCAAAATGTTTTATTTACTTTGGTATTTCTCTAAACCTGGAGGTTATTTACAGATTTAATGTAAATGTTATTCTGATCATTTAATATAAATAAACAGTCTTTCAAACAACCTGAATCCTGATGAACTGGCACTGATCTGCTTTAATATCCAAAAAGAACATTTAGCATCTATTCAGCGCACATCTATAAGTATTTAGTTGTTTCAACATTTGAAAGATATTCCACATTTAAAAATTCAAATTCATGCATACAGTACACACATTTTAAACAGGAGAATCAGTATCAATCAACAGAATATTAGAATTAGTGACCAAGGCAACTCCTTGTTAGGTCAGACAGGTTATAGACTGCAGACACACACAGGTTAAAGCACAGCTCATCAAACCTAATCACTGGTCAGTATTAGAAAACCGAAATATATTTAAATCAGGTGAGGAGGATTTATTGTATTATAATAATAACAAATTATATTTATATAGCGCTTTTCTGGAACTCAAAGAACGTACATAACCAGGAAGAAAATGAAAGAGAAAGAAAGGACCTTGAGTTTTTTCCACAAATTGTTTCTGCCAACTTAACTTGAATTCATGTTGTTGTACTATCTGTACAACATGGCTACCTAAAAACAGCATTTAAAAAAATCTACATTCATGGATACATTTGGAATATCTGTAATATAATGTATGCATATTTTGGTTGTATTGAAGTGGAACTTCATAAAAAATACGGCTGTCTCCAAGTGTGATGTTAAAAAGGAAGCTAACCAGAGGGTGTTACTTTGACCACTCGGAAATTAATAAAATACCATCACAAATACATGTTAAAGAATATATCTACTTAATATCGTATCATTTGGACCGTATTCCATCTAAACCCTTAATGCTCTGTTGACTTAGTAAATTGTTACCTACAGTAATCTGAGGTTATCTTGCTTTAACAAAAAAAGTAAAGAGGCAGAAACAATCTGTCAAAGGAAAGAGGGGGGGAAAGCTGGTTAAGACATACAAATCTATTAATTAAACAAAAGAATAATCAAATAAATACATACTTTACTTTGCAGGAACCATGAGAGAGACAGTTCACAAAATGAGTATACTCAAATTGGACTAGAGGATCAAATGTATACATTTATATTTGAAAATTGCTTTAAATTCATCTTATGTTTAACTGTAATACAACACTTATTTATTTGGATAATTTGAAATCTGAATAGATCTGGATTCTATACAGAAATTATTAATGGAGTATACAAGAAATAGAATGGTAAAATGGTAAAAAAAAAAAGGCAAAAAAATGAGGTTATGTCTTGGCTGTTTCTTACCTGAGCGAGTTTCATCATCATGTGAGCAAAGACGTGCAGGAAGCCCACTACCGCATCCCACAGCCTGCTGTGAGCCAGGGACTGCTGGTTCCCAGTGCAGGGGCCCTGGAAATGGAGAGGATATTCCAGTGCAGTCATCATGTTTGGACATATATTTTAACATTGTCTTGTGTTTCAAAGTAAATGTTTCAGATAAAAAAGCTTATATTTTAGGTTGAAATCTAGCTTTATAATGTTCTTTTAGTTGACCATAGTGTCTTGTTTTGGTTTGTCAGATGGCTTGTTAGTATGACTTGGTTATGAAAGTAGGTTTTATAGTAATACTTATATTATGAACTTATCCCAACTTGTTTCCCCTTGCATAGGACTACAAAAAGCATCTTATAAAGGGTAAGAGACGTCAACTTAAAAGTACCAGCTTCACTATGGTTTGCAGAGGTCCTAGGTTATGGAATTAGATTGATGACACCATAAAAATACCTTTATCTGTGTTTTTAAAAAGAGCTTAAGACAGCAGTCGTTGAGCACAAAAAGTCAAAGCTAGAATACATAAAATGACTGGAGTTTCAACTTTAATTTACTCTAAAGTGCATTTAGTTTACCATTATTATCCTTTTTATCAATTACCTTTGTTTATTTTACCTATTCAAACCAAAGGTGGGACCATTTATGAGTTAGCATTAGATTTGGTTGGTTTTTAGGGTATTTGGCTAGTGTTAGTTTTCTTTTAGCTTGTAAATGTTTCTGTAAAATACACAAAATCTCTCAAATTCTAGAAGTGTTAGTAATTTATATTTAAAAAACGTACCATTTCGTGTTTGGGCCCACATTCTTAAGTTTCGGATAGTTTATTGAGATGTCCTATTGCCTATATCTCCATCATCCCTTATGATTGTACTTTAAACTGCTGTATTTAAACCTTTTTCTTTTGCAATATTGAAAGGCAAATTTCCCCCATAATTTGAGGAACATGCTAAACATGTTGCATTCAGGCTCCATCCTACAACAATTGGGTGTTAGCATTGAAGGGACAAACTGCTAATTTAACCCCTGGTCTACAAATCATCTTTTGTATTAACATTCAAACATTCAACATTAAAATAATCTATTGTTCATTCTTACCTGGATGTACTCAGTCAAGCTGTTGAAGACCTGTTTGGCCACAGTCATTGCTTTGGAGAAATTCCTCTTACCAGGCTCATCAATGATGTCTTTTCCTGAGTAGTACCAGTAAAAGTCACTGATGGACTCCTGTATACAGGGAGGAGGAACACAACGTGTTACGTTGAATTTAATCTATCAAATTGGTTTCTAAAATACATATTCAGTGCATGAGGTTAAGGGATACAGTATGTAAGAGCCACTTAAGCACATTCATATTTTTTAAATAACTATGTTAATGCCCTTGCTGACCTAAAAAAAAAAAGCTCTGGGCAAAAACAGAGGAGCATTATAAAAAAAAAATGAAATCTGTACTTGAAGAATGGCCCGATCACCGTTACTGATGTCGTTGCCTTTCTTGTGTTTGGAGTTAGTGTCTACACCAGTCGGCAATTTAAAAATATTAAATATTTGAAGGCCAATGTAATTAACGTTTGACAATAATAAGCTAAAAAAGTAGTCAGTAGGAGTGATGTCAGAGCTCCTATCAGTGACCTGTAGTCGCAGCAGGTAGTCCACAGTGCAGATGATGATGTTGATGGTAGTGGTGCTGCCTGTCTGAGTTCTCAAATAGTTTTGGAAGTCTGAAAAACAGAAACATGAAGCACTTCAAAAGAGGTTTTTCTAAAATTGGACTGGCATCATTTAGAGTAAAGTTATATGAGTGAGCACTTTTCACAGGAGGTAGGCAGTCGTCCTCCAATAGGAGGGTTGGTGGTCCGATCCAAAGCCCCTGCAATCAATATGTTGAAGTGTCCTTGCACCAAATTGCTACCAATGTCCAACAATGTTTGCATGTGTCTGCTTGTTAGGGCTAGGGTTAGGATCTTCCTGAGCAGGTGGTACCTTATGTGGCAGCCTCTTCCTCTGTATGAGTGTTTGTGAATGGGTGAATGCTAACCCTTATATGCATATACTGTACATATGTATATTACCTGAGTATGGTTGAAAAGACTGGAAAAGCGCTATATAAGTGCAGTCCATTTACCATTTACCCTCAGTGTTTGGTAGTCACTCACCGTTATTGTGGCCTTCACACAAAAGCTGCAGGAAGCGGAAGATATCACAAGTAAATTCATCGTCAGCCATCACTTTCTCATCTGGATATAGGAACACAGGAAATGCATTACAATATTGTTGAAAGGAAAGATGAAACTGCTCATGGACTGTGCTATTCGGTTAAAATACACAGTTGTAAACAGAAAACGGCACAAGTTATTAGGTAATTAAAGGAAATACCAGTGTATTTTATCAATGTGTCTGCATCACTGTGTACATACATACATATATGAGCGCAGTGATATGACAGTTATATACATACAAAGTCAATAACAAATATTTTATAATTAAAGTGGCAATAACGTTCTCTCAATAAAACAATACACTGGTAGATGTCTCCATCTTAACAAGTCATTTGTATCCATCACAACAGGCTTAATAATTGTGCCTATGAGGCAACATTATTTTAGCAGTTTGATAGACAAGTCAACTTCTTACGGAATATTTAAAAATAAATAAAAACTGGTAACTTCAGTTTACTGTTATTTTTAGGTAAAAATAAATCTAAATCCGAAACCAAATTACTTGCTAAAACAAAATGCAAATTATTCAGATTAGAAAAGGCATTAAATTAGTTATTTAATTATTAAGAATGGTGAAACAGTGGTTATGTAATCCCAATTAATATTACTCCTCTACCCATACACACTAAACACTGCACAATGCTCTGTGCAGTGTCAGATTTAGTAGTAAATTACTGTTGATTAGTAAAAACCTTATCAATAGATGTGGTGATGGGAATAATATTGTAATGGTATTGTAAAGTCTTTGAATGTACACACGTTGAATTGCCAAAAAAAAAGAGTACAAATGGTAAGTGTCACTTCATATTACTCCCCTGCTTTCATTAGAATATGTTAGTGAACACCACAAAGACCATTTGTCAGCAGGAGAGGGCGGCTGAGGCTTCACTCTGCTTCCCTCCCCTAAACTGTACCTCTCTAGCACCACTTTTTTACAGAAAACATACTTCGACAAAACTCAAATGGACAGCGGGTCCAACCACGGGTCACGTCACATTGAAATGGACATACAAAATACAGATATATGAAGACAGGAAACCATGGAATTTAAATATATATATCAAAGAAAACACAACTGAGGAAAAACATACAGATGTAAACAGTGAACACAGATAAAAATGCGAAGGCACACCGTCATGCAGGACAGATCTACTGCAAACTCCAAGAAGCTTTGTCAAAGCACGGATGTTGGGAAATAATTGGGACCTAAAATAAAACTTAAACATGTGTGGTCAATGTGCCAAATTGTTTCACAGATAGTCAGTGTCTATAAAGGGAAGCTCCTGTAGTGATCTTTGAAAATGTATTCTTAGATATAGGATCACAAGATTGATCAATGTTCAAGTGAGATATTAAAGGACCGCATGGTATGATATTAATGATTGTGTAACATTTGAGCAGAAGTGCTCATGAAATGATCAAAGGTGACACTCTGGATAGATCAAGGAAAACAATGGAAACAAGCACTGCCCCTTATGCTGCTATTGGCCTTTAGGCGCGAAAATAACTATTTCTATTTCCAATATGTGATTAATTAAATTTGAACATGTACAGCGATTGTTGGCGCTCTGAGGAGCTGCTGGCTGTATGAGAATGCTTAGAAGTCAGCTTAGAAACCACGCCAACAATGTTTTATATTTTCTTTTACTGCCTGAGGGTAGAGACAAGTCCACACTGCAAGTCTAACCATAGGGTGTTAAATAATAATTGGTGATAACTTGCTAGATAGCAAACATTGGGTGTTTCTCAATGTCGAGGAAGGCTGCTCCAGAGCCACTATTTCAAGCATACTACATCGAGTGCAGCCGAAGGACTGTTCCAATGTCCAGCATACTTGGAATTCTACTGAGCCTGGCGTACTTCTTAGCGAGAAATGTTGAGGCTGCACATGTGTAGACTCCGCAGTCTTAAAATCCCCACAATGCTTTACGCACCGACCAACTTCCCAAAATCTGTGGCGGAAAATGTAAGGCGGGGCCTCTCATATGACGCACACCTGCACACTTGCTCGCTTGTTCCACTCTTCGTTTTCCGAATGCCAGGAAGGATTCTTGCCTGGCTTCTGAAGGAAGTGACTCGGAAGACATGTGCTACCAAGCAAGCATACTCGACATTGAGAAACACCCATTCTCTAGCTAGCTTGTTAGTTAGCTAGCTATAGGTAAGCTAACATTTAGTTAGCTTACCTATAGTTAGTTAGCATTTAGTTAGCTAGCTAACTAGGTAGATAGATAGGGAATGTTAGCTAACTTTATTTATAGACAGATAGATAGATACATCACATTCGCTAGCTAAATAGCTAACATTCTCTATGCTGAATAGCTAAAGTTGGCCAGTTAAATAGGTATAGTTAGCAAGTGAAAAGCAGACTGACAGGTTAATTGATGCTGGTCTCTAAGTTAGCTTTTTTAAATTATAAACGTCAACACTGTGGACCTTTGTCTATCCTTCTGGCAGTGAGAGTTATTATAAAATGTCGACATGAGCCTAAGTAAGCAGTCCGACTGGCTGTTTTGGTACTTCTTGTAGGTTCCTCATAGCAGGGTTCATCAACACCACGGGACACTACAGAGTTATTAAAAACATCCTCATCCAATGATTTTGGGCCATTTCTATGTCCTCCTGCCAGTTAACTTGAAATAGCTGTGATTTATATCGAATACAAATCATTGTTTACAATGCTGTTAGTGCTAAACCGGAAGAACAAAGACAAAATCGATAAAACCGGAAGTGGCAAATCGCCAAAGGGCCGATGCTACATAATGTGAATATCTGTCTGTCCATCCTGGGTGAGGGTTCCCTCCTTTATAATAATAATAATACGTTCGAAAGCACCTTTCATTGCTAACAATAATCCCAAGGTGCTACAGGAGGCGTGATAAAAACAAACAAAAGTTTAATCAAAAGCTTTTTTTAAAAGAAAGGTTTTTAAGCCTTTCTTGAAGGCGTCAGTGGTCTGTGGAGTCCTCAGGTGGTCTGGGAGGGAAATCCACAGATGAGGAGCAGCTGCACAGAAAGCCTGATCCCCCATTGTGCGGAGTTTGGTCCTCGGGGGGCGAAGCAGATGGTTGGTTGTGGAGCGGAGGTTGCGTGTGGAGGTTTTTGATGTGAGAAGTTCCTTCAGGTATGGAGGAGCATTCCCGTGGATGGTACCGGCACAGTAGTCGGGCGTACCTTATAGTAAGGTAACGATGCGACTCCTGTTGCGTCGATATTATTTGCGTGTATTGGATCAGGGTGTTAGAAGCGAGTGACAGTGTAGTAGCGTGGCGCAAGGGTAGTTGTACGGAAATGTGGACGTAACTCCCCTATTTCCGAACTACGTCGTTTGGAAGGATGTCGATATCGAGCGTTTTTCTCTTCCGTAAAATCAACCGTGTGTTGTCCAGGTCAGTAGGGGCGTATTGGTGTAATGGAAAGACCCGTTTTGTATGGCGGGGAGGTTGTTCGTCAATGGTTAGACCCCATCTAAACTGGCTGTTAGACTGCGCAAACTGTGCGGGGTAGTTTTGGCAAGTTTTGCCGGGAAGTGGTGGAAAGTCCTTGTAACCGTTTGTAGGCAGGTGTGAGAGGGACAGTCTACGACTTGTGTTGACCAGGTACGGAAGCAGAGGAGTTCCAGCTATGCGTTGCGACGAGGAGGTAGCCCTCGAGGATCGCCCTCGGGAGTCTTCGAGGTTATGCTGTCTTGGCACCGGCGATCCTAGGACTACTCCCATTCTTTTTTATGTTTGGTGCTAGTGTGCGGCAAAAAGGTAAGGGCAGGCGGACGGAAGGACAGGTAGCGTCCTAGCTTATCGTTCTTAGAGTGATCGACTGGCGGTAAGTG
>NW_011369102.1:52529-53956 GCF_000735185.1 Notothenia coriiceps | reverse complement strand
ATGTGTAATCAAATTATATGTAAATGATGTACAAAACCTATATGTCACACTACAGGAAGGTAAAGCCCTAAAAGCATTTTAGGGCCTCTTTAAAACAAGTATTACATTAAGATTAGTATTTGTCCAGGATGGAGATGACCCTGATGACCCCTACACAGCCCTCCAACAGCCAGACAGTGATCTCTACCAGAGTGTCTCTAATTCAGCCGGCAGAGAGACGGGTGCTTTGGAGAGCCAGAAGAAACACGGCAGAGAGACTGATGCAAGCTGCAAACTCTATGCTAACATGTAACCAAAGATCAAGAGAACAGCACTGTATAACATGTTGGCAAACTTTTAAGATGATCCTACAATAATATCCCTTTTTGTCATTAACAAATCAGCGTTTTATTCAAACTTTTCGGGTTTAATGATGGATTTTTATAAAAGAGAATGAGCTAACTTGAGTGTAAAACTGTGCCTAAAAATCATGTCTTACTTGGACTACTTAGACTGGCTACTGGTGTTTAATTACTGGGATTTTAAAATACATTACAACTGCATGATTGCTAACTGAAGAATTAAAACGTCTAAATATTCGTCTTCTTGTGCACAGTGTGTTTCCGTGTGAACAAAGTGAATCGTCTTGCATGAAGTGAGGTAGGTTTTTGTCACTATGTAAAAATGCTGTCTGCAGACGACACCCTGGTTTACCTGTTAAAGACACGAGGAACCAAAGTGGCTTCGATCTGCAGCTTTCTATTCACAGCCCGAGCTCAGGCCTCTAAATATGTGATGACCACAGAGCAGACATCTAACTTCTAGCAAGTTTTGTGACGTACAACTCAAACTAACTGCAAGACCAAAGCATGCAGTACTTCACATGTGTTGCATTCGGTGACTGTAGACCTGACCCTCTGCATCGACACGGGCATAAGAAGCGGTCAGACACAGTAAAGCAGAAGCTCCTGACTTCCTTTCATGACATTTCTCACCACCTGTGAGAGTGAGAGGTTTAGGTGTTCAGAGATGTGTGTCCTCTTCTCTTCAGAACAGGATCCACTCTCTTCTTGACCGGTATGGAAGCAAAATGGAGACTGTTCTTGGTTCTGCTTCTGCCTCTAACAAAGTGTGAAGGTAAAGTACGGAAACATATTTGTGCAAATCGATGCATGTTGTTTTTCTCTGTCTTTGGTTTAAAGAGGACATCTTAACAACTTCAGTAGTTTCTCTTTAGTGGGATTTAAAAATATAATTTAGTGTTCACAAAATACACAAATACAGCTGCTTACTCAGACTTTCTGTTTTGTATTTAAAGCAGTTTGACGTTAAGATCAGCCCTTCCACCTTTAATAGAGTATAGAGAGGACAGATTAGCTCATTCTCAGGTTCATATCAGTATGTAGTGTCTCTCCTGGGACATGTCTCCATGCTTTAATGTTCAAAAA
>NW_011369102.1:31668-52501 GCF_000735185.1 Notothenia coriiceps | reverse complement strand
CTGCCAGCCACTCTTTCACCCTCTGTTCTGAAACAAGAGGCCCAAGTCTCTCTGATTGGTTAGCTGGCCGACTCTTGCTAAAGATAAGGGGCGGGGACTCTCCTATCCGTACAATTTGTTTGAGCGCTAGCCATAGAAAAAGAGAATGATTACATATTGGAGGGCACTATCTTCCCACAAGTATAACAAACAAGTCCAAAGGAGGCATTAAGGCGGGGCGAGTGCTAGTTTTTTGAAATTGATGGACCCTAAAAATATCCCTCATAAAGCCTCTTATCTTCCCCTTTTCTTTCAAGTGACTATAGTGAAACATCGGGAGAGGACCAGACGTCACTGAATATGTGTTAATACTACGCTGAGTCCATCATAATAATAGTGGTAAGAATCAACAGAAGGAGCGGCAGAGTGTTTCTGCCATTATGACCCGTTAGGAGGTTCTTCGAGCAACGTGTGGAACTCAGGTTCTCTCTGAGACGGAGAAATCAGACTGGTGGTTTCTCCGTCTGGATTGATTTAACAGCATTGGATAGTGGGAACCCACCTGTGAATGACTAAGTCAAGAGGGGAAACATATATCTACCATCTGAACATCCACTGTGAAAGTAAATGCAAACATTAACATCACATTCGTACAAATAGAGCGAAAAAAAAGTGTCAATCTAACAAAACTGTTTTCTTTTATAATTTTAGAAAGATAGAGAGAAAGCTTCAACACAAAATGCGATTCCNCTGTTAGTAGCCTACACATTTACTGACACAAACATTTGTATCATCTGTTGTAGACCCAAATACATTAAATAAAATAAGAACTCATTCTCAAAAAAGATATTATCTTTTTTGAGAATGAGTTCTTATTTTATTTAATGTATTTGGGTCTACAACAGATGATACAAATGTTTGTGTCAGTAAATGTGTAGGCTACTAACAGAGGCGGGGGTGTTTGTGAAAACAACGGGGACAGAGCTGGCTGCTGTCAGACGATCAGCTGTGCAGCGTCATCACAAACGGACGTCGCTTCCCGTGATGCTCCAGAGGAAAGGACGTCCCATTGCTCTTAAAACTCATTTCCCTGCTTCTCGTGGTTTCCTTGCGTCTCTCCATGCTTCCCTGGTGGGAGGGAGAAAACGCAGGGAAACGACGCAAGTGAGGGACGCAAGGATTCCATTTAATCGACCTGAGAAGGACCCATGAACTACATGTTGCTAAATCCACCGCAGAGAATAAACAGAAGGGCAACCATGGCAACCATGCTCGGGGTCTTCTTCGCTGCTTTTGGTGTATTTTGTGGCAGAAGTACAGCGCCACTTACAGGCCCGGCATATGTACTACAGCGTCTCCAGCAGGTTGAGCGTTCTCGTGTGAAGGGACACGTTTATTGAGCCGTATCCGTGTGAACGGAAGACTTTTTTTCCGATCGAATCCGGTTCGTTTGCGTTTCGTTTGCGTTCCCGTGTAAAAGGGGCCTAAATTACATGGTTTAGGACTATTCCATCTAGGTTCATCCCATATAGCCATATGTTCTTAGATATCCCCTTATTACATATTGTGGCCTCAGGCAACACAAAACAACATGACTTACTTAACAAAACTATGATCTGATGGCTCTTTGATGTAGGGTAAGTAAAAGTACCCTACAAAGTTATTGGATTTAGTTTGGTAAACAAGAAGATGTGTAGGTGATATTGCACTTAATAGGATTTAGTTTATACTGTTTGACAGTCTATTAAAGAGCAGATATTGTGAAAATGTGCCCCTTCAATATAAAGTTAACCCTATGAATACTTATAATATTCCTCACAGTGCTACAGAGTATGAAGTAACTACTTAACTAGACAATACACGTTTAAATTAATTAGTAAGTGGAAATAAAGGGCTTCAATAAGGATGAAGAAATAGCCCATAGACTCTCTTGTTAACATTTAATTAAATCCTTCGCCTTGACAAGCCAACTGTCTAAAGAGCAAGGAGTATTTGATAATTAACTTTTTTAATGAAGGCTATACACTTAAGGTAAAATGAGTGTTGCTGAAATAATCTATTCTTTATGCCATAGGACAAATTTAGAGTCCTATGGTATAAAGAATAAATGATGTCATTTAGGTGATAATGTTCTTCATCCTGTAGAGGCTGTTTTTACCCTATGGGAAAGAAACCATACGATATGTTGTCTTATTGAGGGCTTTACCTTGTCAAGTGAGCTTTGGTTTATTTCCCCACTGACATTCATCCCATCGAACAAATCCCTTCTGGTGCTGAAGGAGGAAAACTGTGGCTTTTTTGAATCAAACGCATTACATCCAACAGTTTCAATTAAGCGCTGGGTGTGAGCACAAATGGAGGAGCTACAAGCAATGATGACTATCTTAGCATCTGTCAATCAAATAGAAAGTATTACCAGTTAATGGCTATTTACTCATTATGTGAAATGATTCTATTTAGATAAGTTTATTTTAATGAAATATCACTTGATGTTCCAGAAACATGTTTTTCTGCTGATAGATGAAGACAAATGTTTCCATTGTGCAGCAGAACAGTAGCTTTTAGTTTCCTTCAGTCTCTTTTTCCTACATTTGGTGGACATGTATTGCAATAGGATCGAAACAGTCAGTAATGGTAGCTATTTTTTTTCTTTGCTTTTATCCATTCGATCCATCCAAATGTTGAAAAAGTATTTACAAAAATCACTATACGTACAGAATAGTAATTTCTTTACAACACAAGATAACACTTTCATGCAATCTTACCAGACACATACTTGTCAACCCTCCCGATTTTCGCGGGAGACTCCCAATTTCATTGCCCTCTCCCGGTTTCCTCCCGGGGTCATATTTCTCCCGCATTTCTCCCGATTTCTGACAAAATCAGATTTACACACGACTGTTTCCACTCGGACTTTAATACAGCTACACCATTGTTTGGTTNCATGATTTCCCCCTTGTGCCGGAGTTTTGGTCCTCGGGGGGGCGAAGCAGATGGTTGGGTTGGGAGCGGAGGGTTGCGGTGTGGAGGTTTTTGTGGTGGAGGAGTTCCTTTTCAGGGTATGGAGGTAGCTTCCCGGTGGTGCATGATGGGACAGTAGTGAGAATCTTGTATTCGATCCTGGATGAGACAGGAAGCCAGGTGGAGGAATCTGAAAAACAGGTGTGATGTTGTTTTATTTTCTCCCCTCATCGGGATTCCTAGCGGCCACTGTTCTGTAAGTATTGGGAGCTTCTGGGAAAGGGCTCCCGCTAGGAGCTCCCGATGACGGGAGGAGCGTTGCCGTAAATCGCAGCCTTTGGGGAGGAGACGAAGGCCATGGGGACCGTTGTCAGCATCTGCAGGGAGAGGGTGTGGGACGGATTGTTTGCAATGTTCCTTGAGGTTGGTCGAGGAGGTTTGAAACAGGGTGTTTGATGTGGGGTGGTCAAAGGTCAGGATGTCGGCTCCAAATCTTACACCCAGGATGGGGGTAACTGCTTGTGGAGATGGGTATGTTTGGCCAGAAAAGGTAATGTGGTTCATGCGGGGCATGATCTGGACCTGTTGGTTTGTGCCAACTAAAAGTAGCTTCTCTTTTGAGCTATTACGCCCTGTAGGAAGTTTGTTGCATCCAAGCCTTTATCTCCTCTATATGGCAGGTGTTAAAGGATGTGTGGGATGGGACGGGTGACGAGATTGGATTCGGCTGACAGTGAGGAGGGCATGGTTGGGATAGGGGTATGTCTTTATTATAGCTGCGTGTCATCGGCGCTAGCCCAGGTTGGAATGATATTCCATGCCTGACTGATGCACGGCCATGGGCAGCGAGTGTACAGGGTGAACAGAGTGCGGGCTCGAGGACCGGCCTTGAGGGACCACCACAGGTGACAGGGTGTGTCTGGCGACCTCGCACCCCCAGGAGACGTACTCTGTTCTTTCCAGGACAGGTAGCGGGACTGCCGCACCAGCTCAGGGGGCGGAGTCAAGAGAGTCGATGTGTGTTTGGAGGCGCTGAAAGGGAGGATTGTTTATTGGTCGACCGGGTGGGTCGGAATGCTGCAGTCAGATCCAGGAGCGTGAGGGAGAGGATGGGGATCCAGTGTCAGCCGCCATCAGCAGGTCGTTTGTGACCCTGACCAGAGCTGTTTCAGTGCTGTGGGCGGAACGGAAACCGGACTGGAATTTTTCAAAGAGGCCGTTTAGTTGGAGATGGTCCTGAAGCTGGGCGGCAACTACTTTTTCCATTACCTTGGCTAGAAATGGGAGGTTGGAGATGGGCCTGTAGTTGGCGAGGATATCTGGGTCTAGGGTGGGTTTTTTGAGAAGGGGTCTGATGATGGCAATTTTAAGAGCCGATGGAACATGATCAGCCTTGAGGGAGCTGTTGATGACGTAGGTGATCATGGGACTTATAGCCGAGATGTTCGATTTGACAATGGCTGAGGTTAGAGGGTCTAGTGTGCAGGTGGAGGGTTTCATCTTGCAGGTGATGTCCTCAACCTGTTGCTGAGAGATCTCCGTGAAGCAGCAGAGCGGTTGGAAAGTCCCAGGCTGTGGGTTAACAGTAGGGACAGACAAGGCAAGGGGTGGAGAGAAGAGAGCGAATAGTAGCAACTTTTGTCCTTTGTAGCTCTCCCCGCAGTTTCTTATAATTTTTGTTTATTGTGGGGTTTCTGCAGTCTGCTGCGATGGTAAATAAAATGTGCCTGTTTTTAAGATCTATTTATATTAGCTACAATGTCATAAACTGGTTGGTTGAAAGCTGAACAAACATGCACAGCCATTCTCAGTTTGAATCATTACAGAAAATAAACAAAACGAAAAGTGGCAAAGCTGTAGAATTGTATATTTTCTTTTAACAATAAACAAAAAAATCCTGTATCTGGAGCAAGAAAAGAGCTGTGATCACACACAGAGTTGGAGAACAAAATCCATAATCACAGGGTAGATGATTCAGCATTAACTCATTGTAATTGCATTATTCTTAAACAGTTTTCACTACCATGTGCAGAGAGTATTGTAATACGAACATCATATTTAAATGTGTAGAATTTGCTGGAATTTTCTGTTCTGTGTAGCAATTCACCCTGTATTTTACTGTTGACCTGACAGTATTTTCCCAACTATAACCATCTTATCTGAAGCTAATCTGTGTGTATGATAATTGATGAGACAAATGATAAGGGAAGAGAGCCTTCACTATCAGTGGTAAAGCAGGCTTAAATAAAAAATGGGAATTGTAGAATTTTTCTGGGGTAGCTTTACACAGATGGAACCAACTACATTTGATAGATGCAAGTAAGAGAAACATTCCTTATTGCTGTTGCAATGCATTTCAGAGTTTCTAGGACACAAGGTCAGTGTAGTGCTCTATATTATTTTAGGAGTTGGAGAGGAAGAATGAGGATACTGCTTTTCCTTTCCAATCCGTCAAACGACAGTGTCAGAGTTACAGTAGATCTGCGAGAAAACACTCAAGGTGAGAAGCCAGACCTTACAGTCACTTCTAGAGGAAGAAGTTAGCGACACAGCGCAGCAGCACCATGATAAGTGACTGTAACATTTGCTTTCACTGTCCTCTTGGGTGGGAAATGAAATGCATACTAAGGTCACACCTAGTCAGGTGATTGATAGCTAAAAGGGACAGAGAGGACAGAAAGAGGAAAAGATAGAAAGTAAATATATGAGACCATTTACCACGTTCTAGCTTCTTATCTGAGAACCGGTGGGAAAAACATGAGTGTGAGGGGTAAAGGGTGAAAATGGGCAAAATGAACGAGATGTGGGGGAGAGAAAGACAAAGAGACACAGTGAGTCCAGAAATCTCATGTTGCTGTCAGTGGATGATAAACATTTTCATACATCAACACTCAAAATGCTCAAACTTGGACACGCTCATGTGAAAACAAACCTGCAACTAGGCATCCACAAACACACACTCAGATACACACAAGAATAGACTTCACACTGGAAGTTGAAACATGTCCGATTATATCACAAAACAAGGGACAATGAAGTATGACAAAAGGAATGTGCTGTGTTTGTGTGTAAATGTAGGAGTTTGTATGACAAGTGTTCAGATAGTGTTTGACGATAAGAAGCTGTTGAAAATACTCACTATTGCCTTCCTCTGAAACCATCCCAAGGCCCTCAGCCTTGTTCTGCCTCTCAAAAGCATTCAAGTCCAAAACGCTGTCAAAATGAAATATTCAGTCAGTTAAACAATATAAAGTCCTATCCTACAAACTTGACTTACAATGAGCCCTTCTCAAAGATGAGTATAGCTAATACAGTCAATATGTATTCTTATATTCCAGGCTCAGTTTATCCTACATAAGCTTTGATTAAGTTATTAAACTTTAGGGGACACCGCATTTTGGAGTCACGAACAGGATCGCATCTTGGACACTGGAGGTGACTGACACTGCTCAGACAAAGGTACGGGACTTTTTGACACTATTATACAATTGTTAATGAGCAGTCTTTTCTAGGGACCTTATGCTGTGAGTGAAGTATAACTTCCATGGTCAAAAAAAGAAAGGTTAACAACAGAAATGCGTTACAGACCTGCAGGTCTGCATGAGAGCCTGAATGCTAAGGAAGAATCCCACTTCCTTTTTATCCTTCAGATAGTCCAACATCCGCTGCACACACACACACACAGAAACATAGAACATCAAATCTCATAGAACAAAACCTCTTTGTTACAGTTTCTAATTGAAATATGATTATCTTAGATTTATGTCAGGTCCATGTACCTGCTGTACATCACAATTGCCACCGTTGAGGATGGAGATTCCCATTTTAAGAGTAGAAGAAACCATGGCTCCAGGTTCGCCTGAAGTAAGACAAGACATCAGTTAGGCGCAACAACTTGGAAACCAAAATAAGAATCAAACTTCATCTTGTTTGTACAGGACTGCGTCATATTGCTCTTTGATGGTTTTACGACATAAGAACATAAACTGGGAGAATGATGTCTCGACTCCGCAATGTCTCGATTCCGCAATGTAATAATGACACTCCTAGAGCCTAGATAAGACCACAACATAATTTGTTGTTTAGTATCTGAAGTTGACACCATCATCCTAGCTTTCAATTGTCTGTGCTGAATGTTACCGTAACTACTATATCACCATAATCTCAAGGCAGATCAGGGCTTCCTCATGTAATAGTTACACAGCTCAAATAAGACATTTTTGATCAGATTCTAGCCCCATTTACCTTTGCAAGCACTGATCATCTGCAGAACCATCTCTGCGGCCCCGCGGTTGTGCAGACGGGACTGCTGATACAGAAGTCTCTGTTTCTCCATCTCCTTATCCTGTGGAGCAGAGCAAGAGGAACACCGCTGTAACCCTGCCAACCGGGACTGCACTGCCCCCCGCACTCACTCGCACATAAACACGCATACAACCTCACAATTTAATTCTAGAAATGGCCATCCATGGACTGCACAGAGAGACGTTCCCAATGAAGATAGAGCTGATGAATTACGAAAGGATATATTTGCTGCTCGATTTGGAAACAATTACAAATTGCCAATAACTTTTTTAATGATATTGTAATTGCGATAAGATCTGTGATATTAGAGGAAATTAACACTTTTGAAACATCAGTAACATAATCAATGAAAAATGTATTAAATAGGGATCTGTATGTAATATGGATTACTGTAAGTCTCTAGAAAACCGTTTGTAGGCCAGGAATTCTCCACAGCTTCACAATAATTACTTTAGATATTTTTCACTTATTTAGCTTTTACAAAAGATTTAGCTTACTGGATATTGGTAGTCCATATTGCAATTTAAATTAAATTAAAATTATTTGTGCAGCCCTAGCAAGATATCTAGGGTTTAAGCTTTCTGGTTTTAATTGACAACGATATTAATAGAATTTATAGACATTACAGAGTGTATCTCATCAAGCCTGTTCTAATGGTGTGGTTGTCAAATTTGGCACTACGATATAAAATGTTAGACGATTCTCATCACGGTCCTGAATAAACCTAATTTTAAATTATACAAATATTTGTTCTTGCTGCACCAGTGGCAATTTTAATAATAAAAAAGACAAATCTAAAATATGAAATCTCTTATCGCAAAAATAGGGATACCTGAACACACAAACACACATACACACACATTCTCTTCCAATGGATCACGTTGAGTATTAGTGATGGACAGTTATTCCAGCTCTTCCAAAGGCAGTGAACATTCCTTCCAATGGCATACCACACATTTCACACATTCTTACGAGGATGCAACGGCAGTCGTTTGATTCACACAGCATGCATACCCTGCTTTCAACAGCAGGTTAACCTGCTGCTACATCATGCTTATGAAAGCTTTAGCGCAAGTTCAATAAGGAAGACCTAACAATGAGTCACTTACATGTCACTCTATTGCTCTCTCCCCCCTCATTAAATGCATGGGCGTCACCCCCCAGCAGCCAATTGCTGCACACGTTAAATTCCTTAAAAGGCCTGCTCTTCCTTCCTGTCAGTTGTCATTTCAGGTGACCACACGCAACCCTCCTCCACCCCTCTCGCCTCCCGTCTCCTCCAGGACAAAGCTAAACCTTCCTCCTTCAGACCGGTCCCACCTACTTATCACCACCACCAGTGTCTAGACCCCGGGGATTTTCATCGGAGCGGTTCTTTCCCTCCTGAATGATTATCCTGCAAACCGGGGCCTAATNCAACAACAACAACAACAACAGCATTAGCAACATAAACAGTCCCACATCTAGTGTTCGAAAAGGAGTGAGAAGAAGTATAACTTATTTAATCTCACCCCCTTGTCCCTAAATGATTTATTTATAATCTATAATCTGCAATAATTATCATTATTATTGTTATTATTATTATTATTATTATTATTAATCTGATTTACCTGTTGATTGACATATATACATATACACATATACATACACACACATACACTGATATATGCACACATACATAAACACACCTACATACTCACACATATACACATACACATAGTGCTATCGAGTATGAAGTATCTGGCTTTCTTAACTACTTCAGTTGACAATCACATTTTCAATTAATTAGTAAGTGGAAATACAGGGCTCTAAACCATTGAATAAAGATGAAGGTAGCAGGAGAAATAGCCCATAGACTCTCTTGTTAACATGAAAATATGTCACAGTAGAGACACTAAATACAAATATGAACCTGAAAATGAGAATAACATGTCCTTTATATATTAAAGGTCCTGCTGACTTTATGTTTCTGGTTAATATTCTGCACCAACTCTCCTGTGTCTGAGACAATGACACTGAGTGGCAAAGAGAAGATCTGTGCCTTGATCTGTATCGGCATATTCATGTTAATGAGGCACTATACTGTCATTACAGAAATTGGATAACTCACTAATCTGTTCAATTAATTATTGACTCTGCCCTCTCATTTTCTCCACTTTTTCTAGGATGAGCAAGCTTTAAGTGAGAGATCTGTCCAGAAATCACTGTATTGACGTCAATTTGGCTCGAATACTGTATCTAAGCAAGCCAAGGAAGTGCAGTATGACTCATCTGCCTCACACCAACATCCACCCTGTCAAATAAGACACAAAGAAACTGCCATTTACCTTGTGGCCTGAAAAGTAGTGACATTATTGAGTATCCTACTGCCTGTGATATCAGGAAAACTGAGTCATTCTGTACAATTCAATAAAATGCCACCAAGGGCAACTACAGTACGTGAAGAGAAACCCCCACACACACATCCCGACTCCTCCACAGCCAAGTGTACAGGAAGTGCTGTTAGCTCTGAGCTATTTCTGTCCACATGCATGTTCTCCCTCTTAAATCAATTAAAGCCCATTTCAAGGGGCTAAATGGACTTGTTAACATCCTGTGAGCCATGGCAATGGATGAGGCCTGATTCACTTTCTGCTCTGAGCATCCTGTGGAGATACTGAAGCTACGGATGGAGGGACGTTAGCAAGGTAAAAGTTATAGTTAAGACGTAATAACTCGCTGGACAAAAGTACATGGCTGACGCTGAAATCTTGGGCTGCTCAATTTAACACCATTTACTAGACAGATGAGCTTTGTCAAATTGACAGGGTTCATTTTGTGTGACTATTATAATCGTGACTATTCTCATCAGCTTTTAAGACTAAATTAGCCGTGCTTGAATTGAGTGCTTTACTGACTATTGCTTCACAGTATGGTTACTTTAAAGAGTTGAAATCAATGTGTCATTGTAACTAGTGCAGGGCTCCTCTCAAGTTTTGAACAGAGTTCAGAGTGAGATTTTGGCAGCGGTGTTTGGTACTCCAACTTCTGGCTCCCCTCAAAGTTCCCATGAAGCCCTCTGTATCGCGAATTTTAAAAGGGGGGGGGTGCTAGTGGAGTGCTCGCGTCTCAAACAAGCCTAGTTTGTTTACAAAATTGTGGCGCAACTTGGTGGGCGGTACCCTGGAAAGAAATCTCTGCGTGAGAAATACAAGGTGTGGCGTGTGAGCGTGTGAATGGAGTGAAATGCGTGAGACTTGAGAGCTCTGCTAGTGCGAAGACTTAGTGAGCATTTAGATGTATTTCCTATGTTACTTTTTAAAGGACCTGCAGGAACGCTGGAGCTCTTGGGCTATCTTATTTATAATTTATGTATTTATATATTATTCAGGTCGGCGCTTCATCGATGTTTCTATCCTCCCATGTAAACACTTGGAGGTTATCAAGAAAGTGAAAAATAGACGATTAGTTTGACTGGCTTTCACCTAGAAGACAGTGTGCTTTTAAAAATCAACTTCTGTTAATCGTAAACAATTAATGACCGTTCAATTCTATTTTGTTAAATTGCAGGTAAACAGTAACATCTAACGCAATAATATGCCTTTCCAGAACTCGAAATGTGTCTTATTTTCATGATATGTCTGGTCATACTTGCCAACCTTTAGACCTCAGAAATCGGGAGCATTTCAAAATGCAAAATGGGGGGGGGTGCTANATACACATTTATTGTTACACGTCATATAAATGAAATGATTGCCATGATAATACAACAGGAGAATGGAATGGTGTTTGGCGATTAGGCCCCTGCAAACCGGGGCCTAATCGCCAAACACCATTCCATTCTCCTGTTGTATTATCATGGCAATCATTTCATTTATATGACGTGTAACAATAAATGTGTATTCCATACATCACGTCTCTCCGGTTTGAACTGTCACGGGACATTAGCTGGAAATCTGTAAACCTCAACCTCAAAAAAAGGCAGAGGTACTTATTTAATGCATCATACATTTTGGACATTGAGGTTTTAATAAAACGTAAAATTAAACAAATTGTAGTTGTTTTGAAACGTTGGAAACACTGTACAATACTAGACTACTTATTTTGTTGCTACTACCTAAAGAAACACTTCACTTCTCTACTCTAATTACTCTGTATTTTGTTATACTTAACTGCACAATGCTGCCATTTTAAAAACCATATGTATTCCACTGAGATACTGCACACATTTCCTTTATAATGTAATTTGTAATTATTGTACGAAGATCTTAGCATATTTATCTTCTTGTCAATATATATATATATATATATTCGTTTATGTTGTACGTTTTCATTTAAAAAATAAATAATACTTCTATATTTTTGGGCTTTTTAGAACTTAATACCTCTTTTATGATTATGCACTATTTTACAGCAAAGCACATTTCTACATTTAAAAAAAAAATTATTATACAGTTGATCTGCTATTAACAACTATCGTCTTTACAAAAAAGGTTAGGTTTTAAGCCCCCAACACACACCATGCGCGAAGCCACGACCATAGCACCAAAAAGAGGAGACCCCCCCCTCCCTCCCTCCCTTATAAGCCTGACTGTGATTTAAAAAATGTGGAGCAGCGTTTCCCTTCGTACAGAGGTTGTCCTCATATTTCGAGTTGAGTATGTGTGTTTGTGATGAGTGAGAAGAGATTTTGTGTTTTATTAAGAGAGTGTGCTTGTGTTTGGGACCTTGTATGAACGGCTGACTGTGCAGGCTTTTACTGTAGTGCTTGGTGAGCACTGAGAGGGAAACATGGTCCAAATCAAAGTAAAGACAAACAAAATCCGTTACTTGCCAGTTGTTAGATTTCAAACTAGAGTTAACAGGTGAGTCCGTCCTAATAAGCGGGTGAGTACAAGAGGGTATGAGTCAGGGAAGGGGGATTCAAGACCACAGTCACAACACATCAGCACCAGAGAGCTGCCTCTACTGACACCTGCTGCATGGCTTGCCCTGATAACTGTCATCAGTTTCCAAAAATAGCTGCTTGATTTAGTCTTGGAAGACAACATTACATTTCTGAGCACATATCAGGTGCCAGATAATGATGTTCAGTTAAATAAGTAACCTTAAGTGAGAACATTGAACTAATTAAAGGGGTTCTTGCAGGAATACTTTACCCCAAAATGATAATTTGAGCATCAATGATTTACCCATGTTACCATGAATTGCATGAGAATCCAAAAACAGAGAACATTTAAATATGTACAGAGATGTTTTGGTATAGCTTTGCAGTTAACAAACTGCACCATTTACTTCAATTCAAATATTTTCAAAGTTTTTGGAGTCATTCCTCACAGAGGATAAGAAATGCAAGTTTTCTTCACAAATTCAAGGTAACAAACATTTATCATTTTGGGGTTAAGTAATCCTTTAAAGTAAATTAAAGGATTTGGATTGCATATTGGTGTATTGCTGTCCTCCAGGAAAAGCAATGGATCTATATATTTACAACATCACAGGGTCCAAGCCTGATCTATGAAGCAAAACTAAATATTGATCTGATCATTGAAATTAGCTGGGGAATTTGTCAATGTTAACTATACAGTTTAACTTAAGTTTTGTGAAGCACTGTTAAGATGTTGATGCTGTTGATGTTCAAACCTAATACATCTGTTTACGACAGACATTAAGCTGTAATTTATTTTTAAAACAATTTCAAATTGAGATTGATATTTCATATTTCCAAAGCCCCATTTTAAATTCCATCAGCGATGTATTATTCTTAGGTTTTAAGCTCTGTATCACAGGAATTATACTTTCTTTCACACTTCATTTTTCTCAATTATGTTGAATTTAAAATGTGCCTACTGCTAAATGTATTAAGATATTAAGTATTGAGTTCACACGCTAGGCCATAATGGATTGCAGTAATCTTCTGTTTAGATCCCTAAAATTCAGGCTTGGAATTTGTGATTCTGAAATTAAACACCTAGCAAAGCTTCAACCTTGGTTTCATTTTGTTGTCTTTAGCTGCACCGACTCTCTGGACTCAAGTCATGCAATTTAGGAAATGGACATTGATCCGACTGGTGGGCAGAGTCCAGCAAAGGCATGCACAGGTCAGTCCACCACAGCAGGAAGTAGACACGTGGTGTGAGTGGACAGAGAAAAGACAGGAAGAGAAAAAAGAGAAACGTTGTGGTGGTGGGGGGTTTGTGCCGAGTGTGATGTCATGGTGTGGCGATGGGGAGTTGCTTCTCCGCTGACTCCCCCTGTCTCCCTTCCCCTGGTCCCCCCCATACCAATTCTGTCTGTTGCACCTCAAAGGCTGGCTCCTCCCCCTCCTGATCTCCCCCTTCGTCCTCCTCACCAATGTGACAGCTCTGAAAGGATGAAGATGGCAGGTCAGGAAGGAGTGCAGGATCACTCACTTTACTCCACAAAGCACAACATGTATATGAAAAATAATAACAATTAAAATGTTGTTAAACCAGGCATCAAAGTGAATTTGTAATAGTGGCCAAATGGTGGTACTACAACATCCATGTCTGTTACGTGACGTCATTATTATAGATGTGGAGACTTGATATCATGATGTAGCAACTATATTGAAGCATTGACTTTTGGTTCTTGCACAATATATATTTGTAAGTGTTAAAATGAAATATTACAACAGCTAGATTGGTAAATCCCCCAAAATATATCACCTTACGGAAATGCAGCCAAGATAAGACAACCCTTATGTTGTATTAGGATATTACGATATCCAAAAAGTAAGAGGATATGTAGTCTTTTATCAGGATATACTGTATATAATATGGATATATTGCCCAGCCTCAGTGCAAAGCACACAATTAACATATGAGAACATTGTTCATGTGGATCAAATGTAAGTTTCTGCTCACTGACTGTCTTACCTTTGCCATAATATCAGCATAAGACATATAGAGGTGGTCAACGTCAAGTTTACTGCAATGAGAAAAAGACAGAACAGGAATCATCACTGAGGAACAGGTAGAAGGTTAGCCGCAGGAAAAGCAAACGACTCTTACGTCTTCTCTGTGAGAGCTGTTCGGCTGAAATGAAGAATCAGCTGATGAAGGGGGTCAGGCTTCGTCTCGGTCTCCTCTTCCTCTTCCTCCTCTTCCTCCAAGGCTTTCTAGTCATTGGATATAACATGAATCATAAGAAGTCCTAGCGTACACAATGGACGATATCCTTAAACGCCAAATTGTAGATCTCAGAATCAAATGGAGGATGACTTACTGATAAGTCGTCAATCATCTTGTCCTCAAACAAGTAACCTTCAGTCTCCAACCAGTTGCGTTTGTAGGCATCTAAGAACATGTTGGTCGCCCTGTGCCTGTTGGGGGGGGGGGGGACATGCAATTCAACACGTTTGTAAATGCTAGTGTCAAGTGTTATTTTTCTTTCTTTAAAAAAAATGTACCCTGCTTATATTGTATCTCACTCCAGTCCCTTCTCCCTCACCCATTTACACCAACTAACAACCACACACTTGCTGTATCAAAGTTTCAACAAAAAAAACATTCTTTATTTAGAATATTTAAAAAATGGTTGTAAATTATAATCTCCACATACAATAGAATCAGTATAAAGGCACATAGATATATATATATATTCTGTGAATTGGGTGGGGTTAAATCATATAGCTAGGGAATACCTTTATAATAAGAAACTTGATTTTTTTTAAATCAAAACCTCTCTTCTCTCTGGTTCTTAAGTCATAAAATACAGGAGACAAAACAACTTGGATCACACTTAGGATGGATCACCAGAATATGTATCACTTGCCCTTCAGCCCCTTTACTACTATAGAGTGGTGCAGTGAATTAGCAAGAGTTTTTCTGTCATTTGTCATACTTTGTAAAGAAATATTGTCTGCATGTGATCCTGTGTTTGTCTTCACCTGTCCTGTAATCTCTTAATCAGCCAATATAAAGAAAGAATGGAGTATGAAGGAGAATCCTTACGCGGGGATGTTGTAAAGGGGGGTCATCCTGAAACAGGCCACCACAGCTCTGCGCCGCTGCTTTGACAGCAGCTTGTGCCACACCATTTTCTTCGACTTGTAGGGATGCTCCGTCTAAAGCAAGATATATATGTTTACTGAAACAATCCTTCCTTAGAATAAGTCCTCATGTTTCATGAAAGCGCTCTAAATAACGAAACTTGTGTCTTTACTCACCACCTCGATGTGGTAAAGGACAGCCGACACCTCTTGTACTCTTTTTACCACTTTCTCAGGGTCCTCTGCATCTTCTGCCTTCCCGGAATTCTCCTTATAAAGAGACATCTGCCAGCGCATAGCGGGGTCCTCCACCTGAAGACAAATATGCCTATTGTGTGAAGAAATATTTACAAGTAATATCTTTAATATGTAAAACGATAATAAAGATGAACCTACCTTCCCTTGCAGATGCAGATTGTTGGTCAAGAACTCCCTAACCTCTTCATCCGTGTCTTTCTACAAGGGAAGAGACCAGGATTGGGGGGAAATTCATCGTTTATTCATTCACTCAATATACATACTGTACATCAAAAAGTCTAACAAATGACCCTCAGATACAGTTCCAGTTTTGTCATGTTGGGGCAAGATACAGTCAGCGAGTTGGTTTCAAACACATCCAAGTACCAGTGAGTATCTGATCTTGGCGAGGTTGATGAGCTCCTGGTCTGCAGGAGAGCACATGTTGAGGCCGATAGGAAGCATCTTCTTTAAAGCAGCGACGATGAGGGAGGTCTGCACAGAGTAGCGGTCCCCGCGCCGTTTCTTCTTGGTACGCTCCTGCTCTGAGCCTCCAGACTAAAGAAAAGAGGACACGTTGAAACCGATTCATCAGTGATCCATTTAAAAGCCCCTGCGCCTCACACATCAAACATTTTCTTTTCAGAAAATATAATATATTATAAGTTTTATATAATATCAGAGGCTTTTGACAATATTTAACAAATGAAGTAAGGGCTGCTTCTCACACAAAACATAACAGGAACCAACTGCTGAGGTAACATCTTAGGGAATGGGAATGTGATGTCTTTACCAGCACGTCAGCCATCTTTGAGGATACCAGCTAATGCAACCAAACCTATTGACTTTACCTGTATGGCGACCTAAGCAGCAGAACCTTTTCACGTCACTTTTTAGTTGAAACCACGACCAACAAACAAAACAAAAGAGGATTATGAAATTCTTGGGTGATTATGTTCCTACATGGATGGTCATGAGTCGTAGCAAACATTTGCAATCTATGCCACATGGTCTGCTGATAGTTTACTGCAAGTGCTGAAAAGAATTGCTGAACTACAGTAACACAAACCACTACAAATAAAAAAAAGTTAATACATGAAATATCTCAGTATATATAAATATATAGGTAGATAAATGCAAGACAAGCCAACGTTTTGTGAGCATTCACCTATCACAACATTAGCTATCCTACTTTTGTCTGGATGATTGTGGCCTCTACATCTGAAGGTCCTGTATTCCCTGTTTGTAAACTTGCCAATGGCCTCTAAATATTTAACATTTTAAGATTGCCAACAGGTGTTGGCACTTACTCCAAACACCAGATGGACGCCAAGATCAGTAACAGTGATCAGAGCATTCTTCTCTTCATTCGTAAGTATAGGTACCGTTAATTAACTGAATTTTGCAAAGAAACGCTCTTCTCTCTGTAAGGGAATGGATTTTTGTGTCCGTACTTATTCGTTTCGAATCCAAAACAGCTGAAAGCTGATGGATGTTGACAGCACATGATGTTGCTATAGTTGCTATCCTTCAAAGATGGCCGCAATCCCACAAAATGCATCGCGGTTCCCATTTGCTATACCACAACATGCCAATAAAGTGAATCAACAACTTAGCGAAAGTTTAATCTGAGAAACTAATACAGACCCACAAATACATTTTCATCCAAAAATTGTATGGGTTCGGTTGCTCGCTGCTGCATCAGCTACAGACATTATGCACAATGCAGCCTGGCAGTTAGTAGAGCAGTGACAGGGCACTTTCTGTCTACTGGACACAGAGCAGTCTGTGGGGTCAGCTCCATCGCCCTGGAGCTCTTCTCACACACTCCTGTCCTGAAGCTGCCAATGCTCATTGCTGACTGTTGCCTGGCCTCACAGCAGGCCCTCTGCCCTCAGTGCAGCGTGTGGACCTGGGTCAGAACCGCTCTTTGAGCAGAGAGAGGCGTTGTGATGGTCAGGCAACAGGAGCTTACTGCAGTAATGCCCATATGAAAGCCAAGGAGAGGAGGTTTTCTTATTTATCTTACAGCAACCACGGAAAAAAACATCAAAACAGAGGTTATTCAATGATTTAACTAGTTGATGGAGTCAATGAATTAGACATGGAGGGACATGTCCAGTTAGTAAATATGGTGGTCTTCAGTTCTCCGCCATATGCTGCTGACTGACCAAGTGAATCTTATGGTATGGTATTTTGGTGAAAAGAGATAGTGAAAACAAAGCTGATGATAAGACTGAAAAGAGAAGAGTCCCCCAGCGCAGGAATCTTTTACCACAAAAGCTGAAAGAAATCCCAAGTGTCCTTAAAAACACTTCAGCGTCACAGATGGCACAGCAGCACGGTGTCCTCAACTGTATCCGTCAGGGACCATCTGAAGGCAAACTTTTTATTCATCAAAGAACAATAGGGTGATGGTGCTCGGCCGCAGAATTGCACATCTGCTCAGCCGAGCGCCATGACACCTCTCAGGCCAATTCCATCTACTGTACAGCAAAGAGCTTTCATCAAGCCGCTCCAGACCCATACTCACACATACACATACACATACACACATAGACAGGACGCACATCGCTTACACGCTCAGATTCAAACTCAATATTACTTCAAATAATATCGTGAAAGGGTCCCACTCACAAAAAGCAGTTTCAACTAAGTCTCCATTAAACAGTATCATCTTACCTATGGATATCAATTATTATTGTAACATAGCTTATACTGAGGAATGAATTTTACTGATAGTAACTGTGTGTTAATTAGGGCTGCACAACTAATCAAATTCAATCTAAATCAGAATAATCCGTGTATCTACCGTCCAATTGTTTTTCTTTATTAAACACGTAAATGGAAGAGCGTCTGAGAGGCCTTTTTGCTTTTTACCTTACTAAATGGTCAAATGGTTATTGAAGCGAGGGGCGGGGAGAAACTCACGGAAGTTATTTCAAAACAAAAGCACTCGTTTGCTTTGAACGGTGATAATATTATAAACGAAACAAGGTGAATTTAGCGATCACAGCGAAAACGGCCAAGACACATATTGAGCCCAGAAAACGAATGTTATTAAGGGCTGTAAATATAATAAGCCTATGTCTAAAATGGTTGTTGTTAAGAGATGTAAACTATACAGCGATTCTGCACTGCGGTCACTCAGGCGTCTCTCGAGTTTGTTTTTTCAAATCAGCTTCTTTTTATTATTCCTGCTATATTTGACGAGTGATACAAATATTTGTTACCACAAGTTCTTAAGGAAACTGACACTGTTGGACTCGGTTCTAGTTTGACTGCAACCAGAAATAAAATGAAGTACTTTTACTAGGCTACTTTGTGAGTAATCCTCTGTCAAAGTCCCCTCCATAGTGCCCTACATAATGCATGTTTTTTCTGCTATCTTTGATGAATGATACAAATATAATTTTACCATTAGTTCTTAATGAAATTGATACTGTTTGACTTTGTATTAGTTAGCCTACTACTAACAATACATTGAAGTACTTTTACTGTGTATTTTTTGAGAAGTCCTCTGTCAAAGTCCCCTGCTGAGAACAAAATCAAGCCACTTCTTCTAATTTTGATGAGGGAATTCTTTTTTGTTGCCATTAGTTCTTCGTGAGATTGATCCTGTTGGACTCAGTACTAGTGAAACTACCCCCACAAGTAGCCTACTATGAAGTACTTACTGTGTACTTTTCCAGTACTCCTCTGTCAATGTCCCCTCCTGAGTACAAGAATGCATGTTTCTCTGCTATTTTGAATAAGCGTTAAAAAACCTTTCTTCCTGAGACTTATATTGTTGGACAGAGTATTTTAAGAGGATATGGTGGACATGATATCAGCAATACTTCCAGTCAGTACTCCAGCAGCAGCATTTTTACACCTTGGAAAGTCTTTAGAGTCTGGCCTGGATAGCTGGTATATCCTTCAGCAAAGTGACACACCCTGTCATATGGTTGCCCTCTTATGATGCTGCTGTCTTTTAATATTATTTCTCAACCGCTAGTTCGTTCCTCGCAGATTCTTTAGTCTCATCAGCCTCATCCTTCCATCAGGCCCAGTCAACGCCTCCAGCACACTTCCAGTGTCTGACTCCATATGATATTGTCCTGATGCTGTAAGGGTGATGCCCCATGATCACAAAATGACCCCTTAAAGTCTGAGTGCCAACTGCCAAGGACCTCATATTATGTCTGTCATTAATGTTACATCACCCATTATAACAGTTTTCTTTCATTTTTTCTCTTCTCTTAACTGCATAGTCCTGTCTTTAAGTATAATACAATGTAAAGTATTTTTCCTGCACCATTTTAAGGCTTCAAAACAGGCATTTTTACTGTATGTGTTTGGAGAAATGACACAATCAATGGCCCAGAATTGTACTTTATAAACTCTGAATCTTGTGGTGCTTGGTGAAATACAGACTGGTTAAGCCGGCCAGGTTACAGATGTAGCGATTCATTTCAGACAGTTTGAAACGCGAGGGCCGTGATTGGTACGTGATCTGCCCTCGCTCAAGGGAAAACCTCCAGCTTGACTTGAGACCGCCCCCGTGATAGATAAATGTAATTATAATGAAGCCAGCTGCAATGGATCATTGATCCACCAGGGGGTGCAGTGGGGTTCCACACTGGAGCTCATGTGAAATAAAGTCATGTGAAATAAAGTCATGTGAAATAAAGTCAGATACAAGCTGGATGTACAGCGGAACTTTGTTAAGATCCATATGTCACGGATATCATACTACTGTGCTAAATAAGAGACATGTAATCATTTACAAAACATCACCATGTTGTTATTTAACAAAATAATGTTGTTTAGTCGAAAAAAACGAACAGGAGGAAATGCAGCCCGGCTCTCGATTTTTAATCCTAATTTAATCATCATCTTCACCACGATCATTTATGTTTATGTTCGCCGAATTGACATGAAATCACTGACACATATGAATTTACTGTATTCAACTTCATTAAAACGATATTAACGTGCCTAAACTGAGTAATTCACTAAACATATTTATATTTTAATGGAGCCTCGTCGGCAGATCAGGATCCCAAAGCGTGGCGGAGGGATCCTGATCTGCATGACGGGTGCTATTTTCCCCATAAGGAACAAGTCGCTGTGCAAATGTATCCCGCTATACACGCTATGTCGATCGCAACAAAGTAACGACAGTACTCCCAGATGTAATTGAAATCTTTGTATGTGATAGAAATGTTTTAGTTGATTTAAAAAATAGTTGTATGTATGGAAGAATGAACATGCATCGGGGCCGTGAAAAAAAAGCGGTTGACGTTGTGTAAACTATCAAAAACAGCGTCGCACTGTGATTGTCACACGGAAGAAAATGCCCAATCAACCACCGCA